>NC_090052.1:485359-499096 GCF_038355195.1 Osmerus mordax | reverse complement strand
CTCACCCCTCCTGAAGGAATGCGGACACACCTCTGGTGAGGGGGGGGTTATGAGGTGTGTCTGGTAACACACCTCTGGTTTGCTGAAGCAGGAATGTTTGTGGATGTGTGGAGGTGTGTACCTTTACGAAGGTCCACCTTTTTCCTCTCTTCTCTCCTTTCCTCTCCTCTCTTCCTCTCCTTTCCTCTCCTCTCTTCTCCCCTCCTTTCCTCTCCTCTATTCTCTTCTCCTCTACCCTCTTCTCCTCTCTTCTTTTCTCTTCTCCTCTCCTCCTCCATTTTACAACTTGTCATGTCCAGTCTGTCATTACTGATCAAACACACAGGCAGCTGTAGACTAGTTAAATAAGGACAGATGAACTAGACCCCTAGCTGTGGTGTGTTCCAGGTGCTCTGACCACCTGTGGCAGCAGCCAGTTCCAGTGTGGAGATGGGAAGTGCATCACGATACGTTGGGTGTGTGACGGAACGGATGACTGTGGAGACGGAACTGACGAGCTTCCTGGAACCTGCAGTGAGCCACCTCCCACAATGCACCTCACCTCCCACAATGCATCGCACCTCCCACAATGCACCTCACCTCCCACAATGCACCTCACCTCCCACAATGCACCTCACCTCCCACAATGCATCTCACCTCCCCACAATGCACCTCACCTCCCACAATGCACCTCACCTCCCACAATGCACCTCACCTCCCACAATGCATCTCACCTCCCACAATCTACCTCATCTCCCATAATGCACCTCACCCCACAATCTACCTCCCCTCCCACAATGCACCTCACCTCCTACAATGCACCTCATCTCCCATAAGGCTCATCTTGCCTGTGTGTGTGTGCGTGCGTGTGTGTCTGTGTGCAGTGGTGAGGACCTGCAGGTCTACAGAGATCAGCTGTGGCGGCCGTCTGAACCAGTGTGTTCCTTCTTCCTGGCACTGCGACGGCATGTTGGACTGTGAGAATGGAGCTGATGAGGGGAGCTGTGGTGAGGAAACACACTTCCTGTTTTCTCTCCTCCTATTGTTCTCTATCCTTCTCTAATCTTCCCCTCCTCCCCTCCTCCCTCCCTCCTCCCCCCAGCTCCTAAGCAGTGCTCCTCCAGTGAGTTCCGCTGCTCCAGCGGTCAGTGTGTCTCCTCTTCCTTCCGGTGTGACGAGGAGCCGGACTGCGACGACGGCTCCGACGAGGCTTCCTGTCGCCCGCCAGCTGCTCCTCCTCCTCCTTCCGTTGCCACAGCAACTCGGCCTGCGTGCCTCTGCTGTGGGCATGCGACGGCGACACGGACTGCACCGATGGCTCTGATGAGGTGGGATGTGACCACGCCCCTTTGGCCGCGCAGGCCACGCCCGCCTGTTCGCCGCTTGAGTTTCCTTGCGGGAACGGGAGTGTATCCACGGCAGCTGGAGGTGTGACGGGGGGGCAGACTGCCTGGACCGCTCTGACGAGGACGGATGCTGTGAGTGTCCTGATAGGAGACTCGTCGTGCTATTGGCTGACCTGTTGACCTTCTGGCCTCAGTAGAGCAAGAATCTCACATCTCCCCTCTGCCTCCCCCCTCCCTCCCTCCCTGCCCCATCCTCCCCTCTCCTTCCACCCTCCCTCCCTCCCTCCCTCCCTGCCCCACCCTCCCCTCTCCCTCCCCCCTCCCTCCCTCCCTGCCCCACCCTCCCCCTTCCCTCCCCTCCCTGCCCCATCCTCCCCCTCCCTCCCTCCCTGCCCCACCCTCCCCTCTCCCTCCCCCAGCCCGGACCACATGTCGTCCTGATGAGTTTGAGTGTGGCGATGGTTCCTGTATCCGTGGCAGCCGTCAGTGTGACCGCCAGTATGACTGTCGAGACCTTAGTGACGAGATGGGCTGTGTCAACGGTACGCCAGGCTCTCCCCTCCATCTCTTCCTCCCTTTCATCTCTTCATCCCTATCTCCCCTCTCTCTTCTCCCTTCCTCTGTCACTTCACCCCCCGCTCCCCCCTTTAGAGAGAACTTCACCCTTCAACCATGTTCACACTGTGCCCAATCCCCCCCCTCCAGTCAGCAGGTGTGAGGCTCCAGCCATGTTCCGGTGTCGGAGTGGAGAGTGCATCACCATGGCGAAGGTGTGTGACAGGCAGAGGGACTGCCGTGATTGGTCGGACGAGCCTCTGAGGGAATGTGGTGAGTACGCTTGGTCATGTTGTTGTGCCAACGGTTGCTCTATGACCGGGGTTATCATGGTGTCAACGGTCGCTCTATGACCGGGGTTATCATGGTGTCAACGGTCGCTCTATGACCGGGGTTATCATGGTTTCCTTCTCTGCGGGTTGGAGCTGTGGAATGTTGGTTATGGAGGAAGAACACAGGAGACGGTTGTGGTGAAATCTCTATCCCTCCTTCTCCCTCTCTCCCCCTCCTTCTCTACCCTCCTCCCCCCTCCCTCTTCCTGTCCATCTCGTTCCCCCCCTCTCTCTCTCTTTCTCTCTCTTTCTCTCTCTCCCCTCCTCCCCCCCCCCTCTCTCCCCTCCTCCCCCTCCCTCCCCTCCTCCCCCCCTCTCTCCCCTCCTCCCCCTCCCTCCCCAGACTCTAATGAGTGTCTGTCCAACAATGGTGGCTGCTCCCACGTTTGCCAGGACCTGAAGATCGGCTTCCAGTGTCTCTGTCCCTCTGGCTTCCAGCTGGTCGACACCAAGCGCTGTGAAGGTACACCCTGTCCTCCAACCACCTCTGCTACACCTCCCTGTCCTCCAACCACCTCTGCTACACCTGTGTCTCTATCTGACCACCCTGTCGTCATACATATGACATGAACCAACCTCCCCACTGCCCCCCCCCTCGTAGGTCCACCCCCCCCGTGTCCAGGGGTGTGTTTGTTTTGGTCAGGCTCCATGTGGCATGACCAGCGGCTGACTGTGGGGTGAGGGGGCGGGGCATGCTCTGAGTGGTCAACATCCAGTTTAGCCAGGACGGGTCAGGGTCCAGGCAGCACACTCCACAGTGCTTGATCAGACAGCCCTCCCATACACCAAGCAAACATTCTGACAACTTAACTGATTCTATCTACAGTGTTCAGCCTCTCTGTTCATGTCTCTCTGCTGACCCCTGACCTCTGCCTCCAGATATAGATGAGTGTCTGAGTCCGGACACATGTAGTCAGATCTGTGTGAACCAGGTGGGAAGCTACAAGTGTGAGTGTGAGGATGGCTACCAGGTGGACCCCAGCAGCTCCGCCTGCAAGGCCATCGGTGAGCCTGCCTTCTGTTACTGTGACTACCGTCACCATCCCTACCAAAACCATGACTACCATCCCCATTTCTACTATCGCCAACACCATCCCTACCATCACCACAATTACAATCACCATAGTTACCATCACCACAACTACCATTACCATGACTACCATTACCACGACTACCATCGCCATAACTGCCACCACCTAAATACCATCAATATCACCATGACCATTATCACCTTGGCCACCATTACCAAGACTTCCATTACCAAGACTTCCATTATCAAGACTTCCATTACCAAGACTTCCATTACCAAGACCAAAGCCGTGTTGTTCTGGCTGCTCTGGAGGCCCTCCAGGGTGGCAGGCACGGTGGCCTACCTGTTCTTCACCAACCGCTTCCTGTGTGGCAGGCACGGTGGCCTACCTGTTCTTCACCAACCGCCACGAGGTAAGGAAGATGACCCTGGACAAGAGCGAGTACACCTGCGTCATCCCACGCCTCAAGAACGCCGTGGCCCTCGACATCAACATGGCCGCTAACATCATCTACTGGTCAGACTTGTCCCAGAAGAAGATCTACAGGTCTGCACCTCTCTCTCTCTCTCTCTCTCTCTCTCTCACTCTGTCTCTCACTCTGTCTCTGTATCATGTGTTGTCTGTCATTCTGTCTGTCTTTTTCAAATCCTAATCTCTCCATCTCTCAATCTTCCCACCTCTCAATCTCTCCATCTCTCAATCTTCCCACCCCTCAATCTCTCCATCTCTCAATCTTCCTACCTCTCAATGTCTCCTTCTCATCTCTCCATCTCTGTCTCCAGTGCGTCCATGGCCACGGCAGAAGGCCCCGCCCCCCCCAGAGTGGTGATTGACAGCGACGTGTCGGCTCCCGAGGGCCTGGCAGTTGACTGGATCCACGGCAACATTTACTGGACTGACAGCATCCGCAGCACTATCTCCGTGGCAACGGCAGACGGAAGCCGGAGAAAGACTTTATTCCAGAAAGATCTGGCGAAGCCCCGCGCCATCGTGGTGGACCCCCACAGCAAGTAGGTCTACACTAACTACCCCACAGCAAGTAGGTCTACACTAACTACCCCACAGCAAGTAGGTCTATACTAACTACCCCCACAGCAAGTAGGTCTACACTAACTACCCCACAGCAAGTAGGTCTACACTAACTACCCCACAGCAAGTAGGTCTACACTAACTACCCTACAGCAAGTAGGTCTACACTAACTACCCTACAGCAAGTAGGTCTACACTAACTACCCCACAGCAAGTAGGTCTATACTAACTACCCCCACAGCAAGTAGGTCTACACTAACTAACCCACAGCAAGTAGGTCTACACTAACTACCCCCACAGCAAGTAGGTCTACACTAACTACCCTACAGCAAGTAGGTCTACACTAACTACCCCCACAGCAAGTAGGTCTACACTAACTACCCCACAGCAAGTAGGTCTACACTAACTACCCCCACAGCAAGTAGGTCTACACTAACTACCCCACAGCAAGTAGGTCTACACTAACTACCCCACAGCAAGTAGGTCTACACTAACTACCCTACAGCAAGTAGGTCTATACTAACTACCCCACAGCAAGTAGGTCTACACTAACTACCCCCACAGCAAGTAGGTCTACACTAACTACCCTACAGCAAGTAGGTCTATACTAACTACCCCACAGCAAGTAGGTCTACACTAACTACCCCCACAGCAAGTAGGTCTACACTAACTACCCCCACAGCAAGTAGGTCTACACTAACTACCCCCACAGCAAGTAGGTCTACACTAACTACCCCACAGCAAGTAGGTCTACACTAATTACCCCCACAGCAAGTAGGTCTACACTAACTACCCCACAGCAAGTAGGTCTACACTAACTACCCCCACAGCAAGTAGGTCTACACTAACTACCCCACAGCAAGTAGGTCTACACTAACTACCCCCACAGCAAGTAGGTCTATACTAACTACCCCCCAGCAAGTAGGTCTACACTAACTACCCCCACAGCAAGTAGGTCTACACTAACTACCCTACAGCAAGTAGGTCTATACTAACTACCCCACAGCAAGTAGGTCTACACTAACTACCCCCACAGCAAGTAGGTCTACACTAACTACCCCACAGCAAGTAGGTCTACACTAACTACCCCCACAGCAAGTAGGTCTACACTAACTACCCCCACAGCAAGTAGGTCTACACTAACTACCCCACAGCAAGTAGGTCTACACTAACTACCCCCACAGCAAGTAGGTCTACACTAACTACCCCACAGCAAGTAGGTCTACACTAACTACCCCCACAGCAAGTAGGTCTACACTAACTACCCTACAGCAAGTAGGTCTACACTAACTACCCCCACAGCAAGTAGGTCTACACTAACTACCCCCACAGCAAGTAGGTCTACACTAACTACCCTACAGCAAGTAGGTCTACACTAACTACCCCACAGCAAGTAGGTCTACACTAACTACCCTACAGCAAGTAGGTCTATACTAACTACCCCCACAGCAAGTAGGTCTACACTAACTACCCCACAGCAAGTAGGTCTACACTAACTACCCTACAGCAAGTAGGTCTATACTAACTACCCTACAGCAAGTAGGTCTACACTAACTACCCCCACAGCAAGTAGGTCTACACTAACTACCCTACAGCAAGTAGGTCTACACTAACTACCCCCACAGCAAGTAGGTCTATACTAACTACCCTACAGCAAGTAGGTCTACACTAACTACCCCACAGCAAGTAGGTCTACACTAACTACCCCACAGCAAGTAAGTCTACACTAACTACCCCCACAGCAAGTAGGTCTACACTAACTACCCCCACAGCAAGTAGGTCTACACTAACTACCCCACAGCAAGTAGGTCTACACTAACTACCCCACAGCAAGTAGGTCTACACTAACTACCCCACAGCAAGTAGGTCTACACTAACTACCCCACAGCAAGTAGGTCTACACTAACTACCCCCACAGCAAGTAGGTCTACACTAACTACCCTACAGCAAGTAGGTCTATACTAACTACCCCACAGCAAGTAGGTCTACACTAACTACCCCCACAGCAAGTAGGTCTACACTAACTATCCCCACAGCAAGTAGGTCTACACTAACTACCCCACAGCAAGTAGGTCTACACTAACTACCCCACAGCAAGTAGGTCTACACTAACTACCCCCACAGCAAGTAGGTCTACACTAACTACCCCACAGCAAGTAGGTCTACACTAACTACCCCCACAGCAAGTAGGTCTACACTAACTACCCCACAGCAAGTAGGTCTACACTAACTACCCCCACAGCAAGTAGGTCTACACTAACTACCCCACAGCAAGTAGGTCTACACTAACTACCCCCACAGCAAGTAGGTCTACACTAACTACCCCCACAGCAAGTAGGTCTACACTAACTACCCTACAGCAAGTAGGTCTACACTAACTACCCCCACAGCAAGTAGGTCTACACTAACTACCCTACAGCAAGTAGGTCTACACTAACTACCCCACAGCAAGTAGGTCTACACTAACTACCCTACAGCAAGTAGGTCTATACTAACTACCCCCACAGCAAGTAGGTCTACACTAACTACCCCACAGCAAGTAGGTCTACACTAACTACCCTACAGCAAGTAGGTCTATACTAACTACCCCCACAGCAAGTAGGTCTACACTAACTACCCCCACAGCAAGTAGGTCTACACTAACTACCCTACAGCAAGTAGGTCTACACTAACTACCCCCACAGCAAGTAGGTCTATACTAACTACCCTACAGCAAGTAGGTCTACACTAACTACCCTACAGCAAGTAGGTCTACACTAACTACCCCACAGCAAGTAGGTCTATACTAACTACCCTACAGCAAGTAGGTCTACACTAACTACCCCACAGCAAGTAGGTCTACACTAACTACCCTACAGCAAGTAGGTCTATACTAACTACCCCCACAGCAAGTAGGTCTACACTAACTACCCTACAGCAAGTAGGTCTATACTAACTACCCCACAGCAAGTAGGTCTACACTAACTACCCTACAGCAAGTAGGTCTATACTAACTACCCTACAGCAAGTAGGTCTATACTAACTACCCCACAGCAAGTAGGTCTACACTAACTACCCCCACAGCAAGTAGGTCTATACTAACTACCCTACAGCAAGTAGGTCTACACTAACTACCCCACAGCAAGTAGGTCTACACTAACTACCCTACAGCAAGTAGGTCTATACTAACTACCCCCACAGCAAGTAGGTCTATACTAACTACCCCACAGCAAGTAGGTCTACACTAACTACCCCCACAGCAAGTAGGTCTATACTAACTACCCCACAGCAAGTAGGTCTATACTAACTACCCCACAGCAAGTAGGTCTACACTAACTACCCTACAGCAAGTAGGTCTATACTAACTACCCTACAGCAAGTAGGTCTACACTAACTACCCCACAGCAAGTAGGTCTATACTAACTACCCCCACAGCAAGTAGGTCTATACTAACTACCCCACAGCAAGTAGGTCTATACTAACTACCCTACAGCAAGTAGGTCTATACTAACTACCCCACAGCAAGTAGGTCTATACTAACTACCCCCACAGCAAGTAGGTCTATACTAACTACCCTACAGCAAGTAGGTCTATACTAACTACCCCACAGCAAGTAGGTCTACACTAACTACCCCCACAGCAAGTAGGTCTACACTAACTACCCTACAGCAAGTAGGTCTATACTAACTACCCTACAGCAAGTAGGTCTACACTAACTACCCCACAGCAAGTAGGTCTATACTAACTACCCCCACAGCAAGTAGGTCTATACTAACTACCCCACAGCAAGTAGGTCTACACTAACTACCCTACAGCAAGTAGGTCTATACTAACTACCCCACAACAAGTAGGTCTACACTAACTACCCCCACAGCAAGTAGGTCTACACTAACTACCCCACAGCAAGTAGGTCTATACTAACTACCCCCACAGCAAGTAGGTCTATACTAACTACCCCACAGCAAGTAGGTCTATACTAACTACCCCACAGCAAGTAGGTCTATACTAACTACCCTACAGCAAGTAGGTCTATACTAACTACCCTACAGCAAGTAGGTCTACACTAACTACCCCCACAGCAAGTAGGTCTACACTAACTACCCCTACAGCAAGTAGGTCTATACTAACTACCCCACATCATTGCCATGGCAGTTGGTCTGACTGTGTTGTGTTGCCATGGCAGCTTCCTATACTGGTCGGACTGGGGAACAACAGCGAAGATAGAGAAGGGGGGTCTGAATGGAGGAAACCGCAACACTCTGGTCTCAGACAACATTGTCTGGCCCAACGGCATCACCCTGGGTGAGTGTCTGTGTGTGTGTCCCTCTATTTTTGTTCCTGTCTATGTGTGCCGTCATGGTCACTGTGGTCTTACCGCCCACCCAGATCTGCTGAACCAGCGCCTGTACTGGGTGGACTCTAAGCTCCACACTCTCTCCAGCATCAGTGTGCAGGGCGGGGGCAGGCGTACCCTCATCATGGACCAGAGCAGGCTGGCTCACCCCCTGGGCATCGCTGTGTTCGAAGTCAGCTCAAACATCACACACACCCCTACACACACTCGTCTACACACTCGCATACACACACCCCTACACACACACCCCTACACACACTACTGTACACGTTCACATACACACACATCCCTACACACACACCCCTACACACACTCGTCTACACACTCGCATACACACACATCCCTACACACACACGCCTACACACACTCCTCGACACATTCACATACACACACATCCCTACACACCCCTACACACACCCACATACACACACACATCCCTATACACACACCCCTACACACATACACACACACCCCTACACACTCACATACACACACACTGAAATACAGTACAGTCTTTAACTGTGCCTATCTGTGTGTGTGTGTCCGTGTGTATGTGTGTGTGTGTGTGTGTGTGTGTGTGTGTGTGTGTGTGTGTGTGTGTGTGTGTGTGCAGGAGAAAGTGTTTTGGACAGATGTGAGCAGGAACGTGATCCAGAGTGCTAGCCGTCTGACGGGTGGAAACATCCAGACACTGGCGGAGCACCTGGCGTCCCCGGAAGACATCGTCCTGTTCCACAACCTCAAGCAGCCCGCCGGTACGGAACCCTACAACATCCCTAGAGCATCACTAGAACATCATTAGAACCCTGGAACATCACAAGAACTTCTCTTTGCTGCTCTTCAAATCTGCAATAGAAGAACACATGTTATACTTTCGATGAAAAACCAAAACAACGGGTCGAGTCAGTACCGTGTAGAAGTCTCCCTCACCCCTCCTCCCCCCACCCCCAGGTCGTGATTGGTGCAAGATAGCCAATGGAGGCTGTGAGTTCCTGTGTCTGGCAGCACCCCAGGTGGGGAGCCACGCCCCCAAGTACACCTGTGCCTGCCCTGACAACATGCAGTTGGCCAAGGACCTGAGGGGCTGTGTCCCAGGTACCCTAAACCTAACCCTCTCTCTCTCCATCCATCTTGTTGCTCTATCCCTTCATCTCTCTGACCAGACTTGTGTGTTTCAGCTGCTCCTGCAGTTCCTGATGCTCCCCCCACTCCCAGGACCCCCCCTCCGACCCCCCGCAAGACCCCCGCTCCAACTGTCCCCAGGACCCCCCCTCCGACCCCCCGCAAGACCCCCGCTCCAACCATCCCCAGGACTCTCGCCCCCTCCACCACCTGGCCAACTCCTCTGGCCCCAAGACCGGAGCCCAGGATCCCCACAGCCCAGCCCCCCAGCCAGCCTGCTGCCCCCCCCCAAGGTCAGTACGTCTGGGCGTAATGTCAACATGTAGCTGTATAGCTGGGGATGGGTATAGCTCAGTGGTAGAACATGGGGATGGGTATAGCTCAGTGGTAGAGCATGGGGATGGGTGTAGCTCAGTGGTAGAGCATGGGGATGGGTATAGCTCAGTGGTAGAGCATGGGGATGGGTATAGCTCAGTGGTAGAGCATGGGGCTGGGTATAGCTCAGTGGTAGAGCATGGGGATGGGTATAGCTCAGTGGTAGAGCATGGGGATGGGTGTAGCTTAGTGGTAGAGCATGGGGATGGGTGTAGCTCAGTGGTAGAGCATGGGGATGGGTATAGCTCAGTGGTAGAACATGGGGCTGGGTATATCTCAGTGGTAGAGCATGGGGATGGGTATAGCTCAGTGGTAGAACATGGGGATGGGTATATCTCAGTGGTAGAGCATGGGGATGGGTATAGCTCAGTGGTACAACATGGGGATGGGTGTACAGCAGTTGACTGCAAATCAAAGGTTCGCCCCAATACAATACATTGATTTGGATAACAAGTGTCTGCTAAAGGAACACATTTTTATCATCATTGATGTGTGTGTTGTTGATGTGTGAAACCTGACTCCTCCTGTGTAGAGTCAGGGAGACCAGAGCTAGCCTCCATACCCAGGACTGCCCCCCCCACCCAGACCGCCCTGTACATCTCTGTTCCCATAGGTACCTCACACACACACACACATTCCTATGGGTTCCTCACACACGCACACACATATTCCAATAGGTACTACATACACACCTGGTTAGTCAGACAGAGTTGGTTAACTTTTCTTCCTCCTCCCCCCTTCCTCCTCCCCTCTCTCTCTTCTTCAGTCGTGGTGGTTCTGGTGGCGTTCGTTGCCATGGTGTTGTGGAGAAACTACCGTCTGAAGACCAGCAACACAATCCACTTTGACAACCCAGTCTACCAAAAGACCACGGAGGACCAGGTGCACATCTGCAGGAGCCACAGCCCTGACGGTTACTCCTACCCTGCGGTCAGTTAGCACCACAGGCTTAGCCACGTAGCTTAGCATGCCCAGTAGCATGACTGGCTTAGCACTGTAGCTTAGAATTCCCACATAACATGACTATCTTAGCAATGTAGCTTAGTATGCTCTGTTAGCATAACTAGCATACACATGTAGCAGCTAGCAGGGGTAATGTAGCTTAGCATGTGGCTAGGTAGCTTAGACCATAGCATACCTTAGCATGGGGTGAGCTACGTAGCTCAAGATGGACACTGTGTCACTGAGCTCTCTGTTTCTGTCCTCACAGAGACAGGTAGTGAGTCTGGATGAGGAGGCTGATAACCCTGCCTTCAACTCCTAGAGAGGAGAGGAGCAGGAGCTGGCTTTAGAAGCTACATGGACGGGATTTTACCTCAGAGACACATACCAGAGGCGCACTTCAAGACCAAACCACAACACCCTGAGACGCTGCCGGGGTGGAGAGGGAGGGAGGGAGGGAGGGAGGGAGGGAGGGAGGGAAGAGCAGCTGAACAAGGGAGGACAGGCTTCTTTTATCCCTCCGTCCAAAATCTCTGTTATCGTCGTCGTCATCCAGCCCACCACCGTCCTTCTGGAAGCTTCCAGATCCTTCTGGTTCTGACTGGTTCTGAATGGTTTTGGTCCTCCCGGCTTCGGTTCAGCGGAGAGCTCTTCTGAAGTCCAACACAAAACTTTTTTTTCTTCATGAAGAATGTTCTGTTGTGCGTTTTTTGTAGTTTACTATTGTGTGACTTATGAAATTTTGGTACTGACCTGCATCAGGGCCTCGGACAAACTGTCTTGTGCGCTATTTTAAAATGATTTCACAGCCGTGTTTTGTCCGTGTTTTAAATCGATAAACGTGGAGGTGAGGAGGACGACTAGCATCGCTGATAGGAAGCTCAAATCGCTGACAGAAAGATAACATCGCTGACAGAAAGCTAACATCGCTGACAGGAAGCTAACATCGCTGACAGGAAACTCACATCGCTGACAGGAAGCTAACATCGCTGACAGGAAGCTAACATCGCTGACAGGAAGCTCACATCGCTGACAGGAAACTCACATCGCTGACAGGAAGCTAACATCGCTGACAGGAAGCTCACATCGCTGACAGGAAGCTCACATCGCTGACAGGAAACTCACATCGCTGACAGGAAGCTCACATCGCTGACAGGAAGCTCACATCGCTGACAGGAAGCTAACATCGCTGACAGGAAGCTAAAATCGCTGACAGGAAGCTTACAGCTGCAGGTTGGGTGGAGATCTGTGACCTCATCTGCATCAACAAGGACCACTTGACATTCCATGGTATCCTGCCCCACCCCCCCCAATCGACTTCCACACACTCACACAACACACACACATACACACAGGCAATACACACTCAGGTAACACACACACAGGCATCACACACACTCAGGTAACCCCCAGCCTCACTTCTCTCACCCCAGCTTGTGAGGTTGTGTAGGGTTGTGTGAGGTTGTGTAGGGTTGTGTGAGACACATACAGAGATGATAGGTAATAAACAATGCAGATTATGATAATGTAAATATTGGTGTTCATAAATGTACAGGTCATATTTGATTTTGTTTTGTTTCTTTGGACATAACGTTATCCTACCAACTTTGTACTCTTTGAAACATTTTCTGTAAATAAATAAATGCTTCTATTTATTTTAGAATCATTACATTTAGTTTAGTGCTTGGTATGTGCCATCTGTCTGAACTGCCTGCAGTGCTGAAATCAGCTTTAGTGCTTTGTGTGTGAAATCAGCCCTCCCTGACTTCATACTGCAGTTTTATCATCAGACAGATTAAACAGACGTTAACAGCAGCAGAATCCTTTGTCCTTTTGGGCGTTGTGTGACATGTGGCTCCTGCCTCTCACACAGCACACACACAGCACCCAGCACACAGCACACAGCACACAGCACACAGCACACAGCCCAGCACACAGCACACAGCACACAGCACACAGCCCACAGCACACAGCACACAGCCCAGCACACAGCACACAGCACACAGCCCACAGCACACAGCACACAGCACACAGCCCACAGCACACAGCCCACAGCCCACAGCCCACAGCCCACAGCACACAGCACACAGCACACAGCCCACAGCACACAGCACACAGCCCACAGCCCACAGCCCACAGCACACAGCACACAGCCCACAGCACACAGCACACAGCACACAGCCCAGCACACAGCCCACAGCACACAGCACACAGCACACAGCACACAGCCCAGCACACAGCACACAGCACACAGCACACAGCACACAGCACACAGCCCACAGCCCACAGCCCACAGCACACAGCACACAGCCCACAGCACACAGCCCAGCACACAGCACACAGCACACAGCACACAGCCCAGCACACAACACACAGCACACAGCACACAGCACACAACACACAGCACACAGCACACAGCCCAGCACACAGCACACACCACACACCACACACAGCCCAGCACACAGCACACAACACACAGCACACAGCCCACAGCACACAGCCCAGCACACAGCCCACACCACACACCACACAGCACACAGCACACAGCACACAACACACAGCACACAGCACACAACACACAGCACACAGCACAACATGCCTTACCTTCTTAGAACATACATAGAACTCAGGTCTATATCATATGAATAGAGCCAAACCATGTTGATATAACATAAATAGAACAAATTAATGTT
>NC_090052.1:437859-480359 GCF_038355195.1 Osmerus mordax | reverse complement strand
CTGTACTTACTGTAAGTCGCTCTGGATAAGAGTGTCTGCTAAATGACTAAACGTGTGTGCGTGCGTGTGTGACCACCAGGGGATGCTGCAAAGCATCCAGAGATCCCTGAACCCTCTCACATCTGGTCACACACACACACACACATGTACACACCCACGCATGTACACAATTGTAAATATGTTTTTATTTAATTTAAAACATTTTTATGACTGTTGTACAGAATTATGTATACTATAAAATTGTGTTAGAACATTTACATTTTATTTATTTACATCAGAAGTTAAATCGGCGTTGACTTTAAACGTGGTGAACTTTGACCTCCGTACAGGAAACCACATGGTTGGTTCTCGCTGCCCATGCTGTTGTGACGCAAACATGGTCAATATACTCTGAGAAACTACTTAGACTTCTAGCGATATTAAGTTAATAGTTTTCAATTAACTATGTCTGGCAAATCCGAATTAAAGATAAATTCTAAATTTGCTTCGAAATACGAGAAATACAGACAAAGAGAAGAGCTACAAAGACGTGAGTGTCCAGGCGTGATGGCTACAGCGCTAGCTAGCTAGCCAGTTAGCTTGATAACTTGCAATTCCAATGTAATCTGGATAACGACTTTTTTATTGCGTTGCTAGCTAGTAATATTATTTGAACTTAGATTATGTAGGTACGCTAGTTATTTTATTGTGAAGAGATTTGATAGGATGTCTAACTAACTACATGCTGCTAGATCGTTCGCTTAATAGCAGCTAACTTGGTCATGAATTTTTCCAGTTAAGGACCGGTATGGAGCCCAGGGGGACGAGAGTGACTCCGGTTCGTCGGAATCAGAGTCCGACGAGGACAGTGAAGTGGTGAGCAGAAGTGAATGGGTTGCTTTAGATAAAATCGCCTACTAAATGAATAGATTATTAGTAGTAGTTCCACGCGGGTGTGTGACTAGCTAACCTATTCCTGCGAATCCTCATGTTGTCCAGCTAACACCAATCTGTTTCCGTGTTAACTGATGATGCACTAAAGATATGACCCGGTTTGTTAAACTGTATTATTGTGATTGCGAGGTTATTTTTGCACCGTGCCTGGCAGCTGTTTTGGTTACTGTGCACCATAGGAGATCATCGTGACACACACACACACACAGAGCCCTGGAATTATAGAAAGAAGATGCACTACTCCTTTCTATCCACTCCCTCCCTCTCCATCTATTTGCTCACCTTATTTCTACCCGTGTTCAGGAGCTGGACCCCCAGCAGGACAAGGACTTCTACAGAACTCTGTCTCTCCTGAAGAAGAAGGACCCCAAGATCTACCAGACAGACACTCAGTTCTACACAGAGCCAGGTAACCCTGGTAACCCTCATGTCACTGGAGAGGTAGTATGCGGTAATAATCAAATAAACTGGATTTATTTAGCAGCAATTTGATCCAAAGCGGCTTACAGTTCAGATCTGCAGTTAAGGTATGTTAAACACTGAGAGAAGCTGTATTCACCCAGTGAGGTTCATTGTGATCGACAGTCTCCTTCTGAGGAGTCCCGGGCAGGGTAGCCAGCACCACATCATCACAGACATGACAAGTTACATTTACATTTACATTTATTGATTTAGCAGACGCTTTTATCCAAAGCGACTTCCAAGAGAGAGCTTTACAAAGTGCATAGGTCACTGATCATAACAACAAGATAGCCAAAAAACATCGCGAGTAGCCAAAACATGAAGCACACATTGTGAACAACCAAAGTAAGTGCCAAAGGGAAGAACCATAAGAGCATGTAGTTAAACAAGTCACAACCAAACAACATGAACAGCTATAAGTGCAAGTGTACCTGTGGAAAAAAGCAAGCAACAGTAATAAAACAATATATCACAGCGAGAACCAAAAATTTAAATCAGTTACCACTAACCACAAGAGCAACAAGTCTCTAAGCAAGAGTCATTGTGATCCTTGAGGAAACTAACATCGGGTCAAGCGAACCGTTCCTAAGTACCGTTGTACTCCCGGAACAAGTGCGTCTTGAGCCTTTTCTTGAAGGTGGAGAGACAGTCAGTGTCTCTGATGGAGGTGGGGAGTTGATTCCACCACTGGGGGGTGTTTACTCTGTGCTCAACATGGAGTCTGTATTCTGTCAAGCTTCAGGAGGCGATTGATTCAGACAGGTCTAGGGTTAGTGGGTCTGTGTTATGATTGGCTCTCGGGTGTGTCAGTCTCAGCAGACTGGATGTTATTGTCCTATAGCAGCAGGCTCTGGCAGCACCGGCCAGCCCTCCAGCTCCCAGAAGCCCCAGAAGGCGATGTTCCTGAAGGACTACGAACGCAAGGTCATCCTGGAGAGAGGAGGGTGAGAGGGCTTTAGCTCACTGCGTGTTTTAAACACACACAGCTACCTAAGCCTTCCACACACACTCACATCTAACCCTTACACGCACACACTCACATCTAACCCTTACACACTCACACTCACATCTAACCCTTACACGCACACACTCACATCTAACCCATACACGCACACACTCACATCTAACCCTTACACGCACACACTCACATCTAACCCTTACACGCACACACTCACATCTAACCCTTACACGCACACACTCACATCTAACCCATACACGCACACACTCACATCTAACCCTTACACCCACACACTCACATCTAACCCTTACACGCACACACTCACATCTAACCCTTACACGCACACACTCACATCTAACCCTTACACGCACAGACTCACATCTAACCCTTACATGCACACACTCACATCTAACCCTTACACCCACACACTCACATCTAACCCTTACACGCGCACACTCACATCTAACCCTTACACGCACACACTCACATCTAACCCTTACACGCACACACTCACACACTTCTACAACTCTTGACTCAGACCAGACCCTTCCAACTCTCCACAGTAAATACGATGATGACGAGGAGGAGGAGAGTGATGATGAAGAGGCAGTGAAAAGGAGAGAGGTACACGTTTGATCCACACGCAGGAAACATGTCACGTGTAGGCAGTTAGCCTCACTGTGTCCAATCCCGACCGATTTTTAGCTAACATTCTGATAAAATGGCACTTCAAATATTGATAAAAATAATCGTATCACGTTTTCAGCTGATTAACTGATTTCACGTTAAGCTTTAACTTCTTACCTTTCGAGCTAAATATTGTTAAAAAAAATTAGAGTTAGCTTAGCCTTTACTAGAGCCGGTCAAAAGACGCTGGCGCCGGTAAATTAGCCGTGCGCTACCCTTGTCCAAACCCGACCGCACTTCTAAACACTGGCCGCTGCTGTTTTTCTGGAGATATTAACTTGATCCAGGGTCACCAAACTGACCATCAATGCTGTCAACATATCCGGGGACGTAGTTATGTCCTCCACAATAAGATATTACGCTTCAACATCTCCAAACTATGCAATAAAATCTCAATTTGACTGTATACCTCTGTGCTCCCTGGGGCTAGCAAACTCTTCTCAAAGTTTGCTAGCCCCCATCCCTTCCTCCCCTCGACTACAGATCACGTCACACATGATCGTGTATTTTCATTGGCAAGACAAAGTAGTGTTAAGCTAGCGTTGAAATACACTCATGCTAACCCATAGTAGCAGTACGATGACAACACAGACACACTTGTCAGAGTAAAGATCGTTGCCCAAGCGTGGCCCGAGTGTCGCCGAGTGGTCTTTCGGCCAAAGTAACTTTCCTATATTATTTAGACATGTGAACGTCCATATATGTTCATGACATTTTACACGTAGATTGTTTGGTATGCCTAAAATAATACTACTTACACTTTGCTGGCGATAGCAAAAGAAAATGCTGGCAAAAAGACCGGAAACTGAGTGTCCAAAAAATAGTAGTTTACAGCGGTCGGGATTGGACACAGTGACGTTAGTGTTTGAGTGGTGTTGTGGTTGACTGGTGTGTAGTTGAATGTTGCTGTTGATGGCTGGTGTGTTGTGTCTCCAGAGGGCTGCGTCTCCCAGCTACATTCAGGAGCAGAGGGATCTGAAGGAGAGGTGAGCTCACCTGAGGTCCAGGGGGGACGAGAGACGGGATACCTGTCTGTCTGTGTGTGTCTAACCTGTCTGTCTAACCTGTGTGTCTGTCTGTGTGTCTAACCTGTGTGTGTGTGTGTGTGTGTCTAACCTGTGTGTGTGTGTCTAACCTGTCTGTCTGTGTGTGTCTAACCTGTGTGTCTAACCTGTGTGTCTAACCTGTGTGTCTAACCTGTGTGTCTGTCTGTGTGTCTAACCTGTCTGTCTGTGTGTGTCTAACCTGTGTGTGTGTGTGTGTCTAACCTGTGTGTGTGTGTGTGTGTGTCTAACCTGTGTGTGTGTGTGTGTCTAACCTGTGTGTGTCTGTGTGTCTAACCTGTGTGTGTGTGTGTGTGTGTCTAACCTGTGTGTGTGTGTGTCTAACCTGTCTGTCTGTGTGTGTCTAACCTGTGTGTCTAACCTGTGTGTCTAACCTGTGTGTCTGTCTGTGTGTCTAACCTGTCTGTCTGTGTGTGTCTAACCTGTGTGTGTGTGTGTGTCTAACCTGTGTGTGTGTGTGTGTGTGTGTCTAACCTGTGTGTGTGTGTGTGTGTGTCTAACCTGTGTGTGTGTGTGTCTAACCTGTGTGTGTGTGTGTGTGTCTAACCTGTGTGTGTGTGTGTCTAACCTGTGTGTGTGTGTGTGTGTGTGTCTAACCTGTGTGTGTGTGTGTGTGTCTAACCTGTGTGTGTGTGTGTGTGTGTGTGTCTAACCTGTGTGTGTGTCTAACCTGTGTGTGTGTGTGTGTGTGTGTGTCTAACCTGTGTGTGTGTGTGTGTGTCTAACCTGTGTGTGTGTGTGTGTGTGTCTAACCTGTGTGTGTGTGTGTGTGTGTCTAACCTGTGTGTGTGTGTGTGTGTGTGTGTGTGTGTCTAACCTGTGTGTGTGTGTGTGTGTGTGTGTCTAACCTGTGTGTGTGTGTGTGTGTGTGTGTCTAACCTGTGTGTGTGTGTGTGTGTGTGTGTCTAACCTGTGTGTGTGTGTGTGCGCAGCTTCAGGCACTGGGTCCAGGACAGTGAGGAGGAGGAGGGCAGTGGAGGAGAAGAGCCACTGTTGACCAGGAGGAGCAGGACCCAGGAGGAGAAGGTAACGTTAACTAACCCTAGTTAACCCTAACCCTAGCTAACTCTAAATAACCCTAACCCTGCTCCTGGTAACTGCCCCCTGGTGTGCCTGCCCTGTGCTGCCCCCTGCAGGAGAGGGAGGAGCAGGACTATGTGGAGTGGCTGAAGGGCCAAGCACAGCTGCAGGGACCAGAGGAGCTGCAGGACCTGGTAAGACTGTGTGTGTGTGTGCACCTGACTGTGTGTGTGTGTGTGTGTGCACCTGACTGTGTGTGTGTGTGTGCACCTGACTGTGTGTGTGTGTGTGTGCACCTGACTGTGTGTGTGTGTGTGCACCTGACTGTGTGTGTGTGTGTGCACCTGACTGTGTGTGTGTGTGTGCACCTGACTGTGTGTGTGTGTGTGTGCACCTGATTGGGTGTGTGTGTGTCTGCACCTGATTGGGTGTGTGTGTGTGCACCTGACTGTGTGTGTGTGTGCGCGCCTGACTGTGTGGGTGCACGCCTGACTTTGTGTGTGGGTGCACGCCTGACTTTGTGTGTGTGTGCACAGAGCTACCTGAGGGAGTACTGGAACGACCCCCAGCTGGATGAGAAGGAGCGCTTCCTCCGAGACTTCGTCCTCAACAAGGCTTACCTGGAGGGGGACCAGGACAGGTACACACACACACACGCAGTACCGTAACGGAAACACACGAGGCCCCCCTGCAGAATAACCCTGAGAGCCCCCCCCCCCCCATATGTAAGGGATAATGTATTGTCCGGCGGTTATTATCCAAAGATAAATCCCGACGGGACGAAAAAGACCCCGACGCGATCAACTGAACTTTTTGGAATCAGAATCAGAATCAAAATCAGAAAGGGATTTATTCGCCATGAAAGTTTGCACAGACAAGGAATTTGCTTTGGCAGGAAGGTGCATACAATAAACATATACCTAAAATTTAAATATGTGGACTAACTATACTAAGGGTACATAAACTAGCAGTACTAAGTGGGATAAATATAAGTTGCCGTAAATTACAATATAAAAATACAAAAATACAAATATTACAAAAAATACAAATGTACAAGATACCATGTTGTGGTGCAGTGCAAAAGCAGTGTGTTTTAAGCAATAAGTCATATTGAGTCAGTGTGGTCCCTTGGCCTTGTTGAAGAGGCCAACAGCGGAAGGGAAGAAACTGTTTTTGTGGCGTGAGGTATTGGTCCTGATAGACCGCAGCCTTCTGCCGGAGGGGAGTGACTGAAACAGGGAGTGTCCAGGGTGGGAGGAGTCGGCCACAATCTTCCTCGCTCGCCTCAGGGTCCTCGAGGTGTGCAGGTCCTCGAGGGTAGGCAGATTGCAGCCAATCACCTTCTCAGCAGTACGGATGATACGCTGCAGTCTGCTCTTGTCCTTGGCAGTGGCAGCAGCGTACCAGACGGTGATGGAGGAGGTGAGGATGGACTCAATGATGGCTGAGTAGAAGTGCACCATCATTGTCTTTGGCAGGTTGAACTTCTTCAGCTGCCGAAGGAAGTACATCCTCTGTTGTGCTTTCTTGATGAGGGAGCTGATGTTCAGTTCCCACTTGAGGTCCTGGGAGAGGATAGTGCCCAGGAAGCGGAAGGACTCCACAGTGTTGACTGGGGAGTCACACAGGGTGATGGGGGTGAGTGGGGCTGTGTTCCTCCTGAAGTCCACAACCATCTCCACTGTCTTAAGAGCATTGAGCTCTAAGTTGTTCTGGCTGCACCAGGTCACCAGGTTGGCCGCTTCCCACCTATAATCAGACTCGTCTCCACCAGAGATGAGCCCAATAAGGGTGGTGTCGTCCGCAAACTTCAGGAGTTTGACGGACGGATGACTGGAGGTGCAACTGTTGGTGTACAGGGAGAAGAGCAGAGGAGAAAGGACGCAGCCCTGAGGTGATCCGGTGCTGATGGACCGGGAGTCAGAGACTTGTGTTCCCAGCTTAACGCACTGCTTCCTGTCAGACAGGAAGTCTGTGATCCACCTGCAGGTGGAATCAGGCACGTTCAGCTGGGAGAGCTTGTCCTGAAGCAGGGCGGGGATGATGGTGTTGAAGGCAGAGCTGAAGTCCACAAACAGGATCCTGGCATAGGATGCTGGGGAGTCCAGGTGCTGTAGGGTGAAGTGGAGGGCCATGTTAACTGCATCGTCCACAGACCTGTTGGCTCTGTAGGCAAACTGCAGGGGGTCCAGTAGAGGGTCAGTGATGGATTTAAGGTGTGCCAGCACCAGGCGCTCGAAAGACTTCATTACCACAGAGGTCAGGGCGACGGGTCTGTAGTCATTATGTCCTGTTGGCCTTGGCTTTTTGGGCACAGGGATGATGGTGGAGGACTTGAGACAGGCTGGCACATGGCATGTCTCAAGGGAGGTGTTAAAGATGTGGGTAAACACCGGAGACAGCTGGTCAGCGCAGTGCTTGAGGGTGGCTGGAGAGACAGAGTCCGGCCCAGCTGCTTTGCGGGGGTTCTGCCTCTTGAAAAGTCTGTTAACTTCACCCTCCTGAATGGAGAGAGTCGTCACTGTAGAGGGGGGGAGGTGGGAGAACATTCTAAGAGCTGTATAATAAATGCAAGATATCGAAACTCAAGTTTTTCTTTTGAGGGAAATGTATTCAATCAGATCAAACAGCTCAAACAGAAAATATGTTACAACAACATAACAAGTATAGTCGATACCTGCAAACCTGTAGAAAGTAGCCTACCGGTAGGCTACTTTCTACAGGTTTGCAGGTGAATACACATGTGCGCGTCTTTTAGCAAATCTGTGTGCAAAGTCTTTAACCACGCTCTTTACATGTAAACTGCGCGCACGTTTATTCTCTATGCTAAGGATGGCCAGACCTGACAGCCTCTCTTGTGACATGGAGCTTCTGAGATGTTTTGATCAGTTTTATCTTGAAAAATGACCTTGACGGCCCAACAATAACACCAGTCTGCGTAGCAGGATCCGAGCTACGCTACAGTTAGCTACCTATTTGCTGCGGGCTCGCCGGTCTGTGTGACCATCTGACCTATTTCGTCACGTCACTTACCTTGCTAACAAAGAAAGCACAATTAAATATACTTTTCTTTATTTTTATATCAACTCTGGAAACACAGACGACAATAAGACCATAGTGTGCATCCCATGTAATTCAAATTGGATAAAAAAAAACTAAAAAAAAACTTTTTGCCACAAGAGGCCCCCCGTGTGGGGGTAATCTCTACGGGTCTGCACACGTGTGTGTGTGTGTGTCTGAAGTGTGTGTGTGTCTCTGACGTGTGTGTGTGTGTGTGCAGGGTCCCCTCCTATGACGAGGTGGTGCAGGAGGAGGTTCAGGACTCATCGGAGGAGGGGGAAGACTTCCTGCTCAAACAGGAAGTCTTCGAGAGACACTACAACTTCCGCTTCGAGGAGCCCGACTCACAAAAGGTTTGTGTGAGAGGTGTGTGTGTGAGAGGTGTGTGTGTGTGTGTGTGTGTGTGTGTGAGAGGTGTGTGTGTGTGTGTGAGAGGTGTGTGTGTGAGAGGTGTGTGTGTGAGAGGTGTGTGTGTGAGAGCTGTGTGTGTGTGAGAGAGAGGTGTGTGTGTGCTGGCTTGTGTGTGAACTCCCTCCACCTCCTCCAGATAAAGACATACCCTCGCTCCATCGCCACCTCGGTGCGCTGCTCAGACGAGCGGCGGCGGGAGGCGCGGGCGCTGCGGCGGGACAGGAAGGAGCGCGAGCGTCTGCAGAAGCAGCAGCAGCTGCAGCACATGAAGAACCTGAAGCGGGAGGAGATCCTGGGGCGCCTGCAGAGACTGCAGCAGCTGACAGGGAGCCAGGAGGACGGCTTCTCTCTCTCACATCTGCAGGGAGACTTCAACCCTGAGCAGCACGACATGATGATGCAGGTGGGGGACACACGTCACACACACACACACTTCACACACACGTCAGAGACACACGTCTCTCACACACACACAACACTCACACACACATGTCACACACACGTCACACACACTCACACACGTCACACACGACACACACACACGTCTCTCACACACACACGTCTCTCACACACACACGTCTCTCACACACACACGTCAGAGACACACACGCCTCACACACACACATCTCACACACACACACGTCAGAGACACACACATATATTAATATAAATGTACACCATGTATACATCCAGCCCCACACGGTAGCTAACCTGTCTGTCTACAGGAGATGTTTGGGGAGCAGTACTACGGAGAGGACGAAGAGGAAAAGCCTCAGTTTGATGATGAAGAGCAGGAGGGTGAGGACCTGTCAATCATCCCTCTACCTGTCAATCAAAAGTGTGATTGTGTGTACGTGTGTGTGTATATGATGATGTGTGTGTGCGTGTTTCAGTTTGCTTGTGTTCTTTGGTCCCCAGACCACTGGAACTGGGACACATGGACAGGAGAGGAAGGAGTAGGAGGAGAAGGAGTAGGGGGAGAGGAAGAGGGGGGAAAGGAGGAGGAGGAGGAGGAAGGGGAGGAGCCCAACTGTGAAGACCCAGACTTCATTGTGAGTGTGTTGATTCCAAAGACACCTGAAGAAACTACCTGATCTGATAGGTTAGAAAACATCACCTGACTGACCTCTGACCCTCTCAGATGGACGCGGACTACGACCCCAGCCAGCCAAGCAGCTCTAAGAAGAAGAAGAGGAGGAGGAAGGAGGACGCTCCTCTGATGGGGAAGAGGAAGAGGAAGTCTCACTTTGCTGAGGTCATCACCAAGGACAAGCCTGTGTTTGATCCCCGTGAGTAGCTCTTAGCAACAGTAACCAGAAAGTTGTCATTGTTCCGCTGTCATAACAAGGTGGTGTCTGACTTCCAGTCAGTTAGCTGCTTGTCATAGATGCGTGTCTGTAACTCAGTTTTTTTTCAACCTTTTTTGAGCCACGGGACATTTTTTTTATTGGAAAAATCTTGCGGTATACCACCGACCAAAAATGTAACAAAATAACACTGTAGCCTAATACAGTATATATAATTGGGTGTGCTCAAGGGTGAGTACAACCATTGTTCTCTCATATATATTTAGTATTATTTATTTTCCTAACCCTAAAAAAACTTGGTCCCGATTGAGTTGCTTGTATTCGCCCTTCGTTCTTTTGGTGAGCAGTCTCACAAGCCCTACTCATTGAGCCAACCAGCTAAATAGTTATCTAGCACTAGTGTTGCTACCTGCATATACCTACAGCTGGCAGCTGTGCACTTAGATTCAGACCTAGCCCCGTTAAATAGTAGAGCTAGCTAACTACTACACATCTTACATTTACATTTTACATTTTAGTCATTTAGCAGACGCTCTTATCCAGAGCGACTTACAGTAAGTACAGGGACATTCCCCCAAGGCAAGTAGGGTGAAGTGCTTTGCCCAAGGACACAACGTCAGGTGAACGGCCGGGAATCGAACCGGCAACCTTCTGATTACTAGCCCGATTCCCTAACCGCTCAGCCACCTGACTCCCTATCTCTATCTTCTGTGTGGGAATCGCAGGAGCTAACCAGTCGAAGGACGTACAAAAATACAGGAGCACACCCCACAGTTTTCTCTAAGAAGGAACGAGGCAATTAGCTACCTGCTGCCACCCGGAAAAATATTACATTACTCTGCCATTCACTATATTACGGACACTCGACAATGGAATATTTTTTGCAGATAATAATTAATAAATGTTTTTATTTTTTAAGACTAAGTTAAATTGGATAATTTCTCACGGCACACCTGACGATCTCTCACGGTACCCTAGTGTGCCGCGGCACAGTGGTTGGGAATCACTGCTGTAACGTGTTTCTGATGATTGTGTGTGTGTTCCAGAGGAGAAGAGCTTCCAGCAGTACCTGGATGAGTACTATAAGCTGGACTATGAGGACATCATAGATGACCTGCCCTGTCGCTTCCGTTACCGCCAGGTCCTGCCCAACAACTTTGGCCTGACCACAGATGAGGTAGCAGACATGATGTTTAAACATGGTCTGGGTTAGCCTGGTGTGGTCTGGGTTAGCCTGGTGTGGTCTGGGTTAGCCTGGTGGGGTGTGGGCTAGCCTGGTGGGGTGTGGGTTTGCCTGGTGGGGTGTGGGTTTGCCTGGTGGGGTCTGGGCTAGCCTGGTGGGGTGTGGGCTAGCCTGGTGGGGTCTGGGTTAGCCTGGTGGGGTCTGGGTTAGCCTGGTGGGGTGTGGGCTAGCCTGGTGGGGTCTGGGTTAGCCTGGTGGGGTCTGGGTTAGCCTGGTGGGGTCTGGGTTAGAATGGTGGGGTGTGGGCTAGCCTGGTGGGGTCTGGGTTAGCCTGGTGGGGTCTGGGTTAGCCTGGTGGGGTCTGGGTTAGAATGGTGGGGTGTGGGTTAGCCTGGTGGGGTGTGGCTTAGCCTGGTGGGTTGTGGGTAGACTTCCTGTCCCCTGGCTGGTGCTGATGAGCTGTGATGTAACTGATCTGGTATTGCTGCTCCCAGGAGCAGCTCTGACCAGGACATGACTCAGTTAATCTTCTCTCTGAGCCGGCCAGGGGAGAGGGGGGAAGGGGGAGATAGGGGGTAGTGAGAGAGGGAGAACTACTTTCCCTCCATCTCTCTCTTCACCATCTCTCCTTCCCTCCCTCCCTCCCTCCACCCCTTCCTCCATCTCTCTCCCCTCCTGTGTGTCCTCAGATCCTGGGGTCGGATGAGAAGGATCTGAACCGCTGGTGCTCCTTGAAGAAGACTTGCATGTTCAGGTACAGCTAGCCTGCTTTCTGGACCTGGTCCAGGGTCTGGGTCCTGAGTTTTTTTTTTTTTATCATTATATTTATTAAAATAAATGCTAAATCAGCTGTTTGTGTGAAAGTCTTCCTGACATCCTCTCTCTGTCCCTCCATCTCTCTCCCTTACATCATTCTCTCTCTCCCTTACATTACTCTCCCTCTCCCTTACATCTCTCTCTGTCCCTCCATCTCTCTCTCTCTCCCTTACATTACTCTCTCCCTCTCCCTTACATCTCTGTCTCTCCCTTACATCTCTCTCTGTCCCTCCATCTCTCTCCCTTACATCTCTCTTTCTCTGTCCCTCCATCTCTCTCCCTTACGTCTCTCTCTCATTCTCTCAGATCTGATAAGGAGGAGAAGTGTGATTTGAAGAACTACCAGATCAAGGCCCAGAATGTGAAGAAGAAGAGAGAGGTGTTGAGCTCCTTCTACTCTGAGTGAGTACAACCCCCTGCAGCGCAGGACCAGCCTGGCTCTCACGCCTGTGTGTGTAACTCTCTTTGTGTGCAGGGAGGATGGAGTGCTGGAGGTGTGTGTATGTGTGTAACTCTCTTTGTGTGCAGGGAGGATGGAATGGAGGAGGGGAAGAGGACAGGGAAGAAGAGGATAGACAGGCTGAAGAAGCCAGAGGAGGAGGAGGCTGGACAGGACCACGAGGAGGGGCCCAAGGAGGGCGCTGAGGAGGGGCCTGCAGCCCACACACAGGCTGGACAGGAGGAGGAGGAGGAGTTCCTGGTCCCCAAGAAGAAGAGGAGAGAGGAGGAGAGAACTCCTCCTGTAGAGGAGAAGGCAGATGGGTCCCAGAGCCAGGCTGGGAGGGTTACCAGGGTTACCACCGGGGGGCCCAGGAAGACGCCCTTCAGGCACCCTGGAGGACGCCTCATCCAGAGGCCTTTCAGGGTGAAGATGGGGGGCCGTGAGTTCAGCGGCCAAAGGCTGAAGGCCTACGGGCTGAACCCCAAGAGACTGCACTTCAGACAGCTGGGGCGGCAGAGAAACAAGGCCCAGAGGAAGAGTCAGGAGTGAGGGCGAGTCAGGAGGGAGGGCGAGTCAGGAGGGAGGGCGAGTCAGGAGGGAGGCATCACCAGGGGAGACTCATCACCAACTCTGCCTGCGTATTATTATAATCATAATATTGATACTCTTGCGTGTGGGTCTAAAGATTCTTCTTGGAGAATGTTCCAGAACACACCTCCCCTCAGCAGCTCTGAGGACCCGGGCCTGAACAAAGTTTCACTAAATGCTCCAACAAACCAGTTCGTTTTCCAATAAATTGTTTTAAATCTATATTTTATTTAGATTCTCTGAATGAGAGTAGCTTTCAACGTGTTGTTTTGTTTGACTGAAGTGGGATGCTGTAAATATATTTTGTGTTCAAAAACTTTGTGTTCTGTCTAATTGTGTTCTTAACAAAATATTGTGCGTAAGTAACGATGATGGAGTCCGTCACAGTCATTGGTAGGTAACTGTTACCATAACCACTAATCGCACCAGACCGTCTCTGGAGGGGGAGGGGGGGGGGGGGGGGGGCTGTCATGGGTTTTGTCAAGAGTTTATCCGAGTTTTTCTTGATGGTTTTAGGTTTGTTTAGGGGCAGTTCCGGTCATCTGTGAGCCCACTGTAAGGTTGATAGAAGTTACAAATACGATTTAATTTGTCGATTTGGCGCCTCCTGTGGAAACCATTAACGGTGGACACAGTAAAATGCAATCAATTATGGTCTTTTAGAACACGCAATAATGTATGCAAAGTTATGACTAGACTAATCACATCCTGAATGGTCTCTAATTATTATTATATCTATAAACCTGTAAAATAATATTTAATCGTAATAATTTGGGTGATTCTTTTTTCCTGTCAGGCACATCCTCGGAACCGCTTGAGAATGCGCGCGCTAGTAGGACCACTTTAAACTAGGAAGCGAGGTGAACGAACAGCTAGCGTCTCTAAGGTTTGTTTATAAATCACATTTTACAATCTTGATATAAATCGTGAAATATTTGGAGTGTAACGCAGTTGCGTTTATGGAGGGTTTACAGGGTACATAACAAGCAGGTTATGCTAAACGGTCAAATTTACAGGTTGCATAGCAAGCAGATTAGGCTAAACGGTAAGGTTAGCTGGCTAGTACTGTGTAGTTGCACCGATTATATTGCTCCAGTAGTTAAGTTAATTGGTAGACAACACGGTTAGCCTACGGTATTAGTAGGAACAAGTTTAATCTTCTGGCATCACTAGGATTTCATCTTTGGGTAGGCAACAGTAAAAATGTATAAGAAGCCAAAGGTGACGTTTGACATTTAGCGTTTTCAGGGATGCTTTTAGCGATTTCGTCGAGTTACGGGTTCTTTTTGAATGTTGCAGAGGCTTATCAAACAGCGTAGTTGGACTGTCTGTGTTATCTAACATTCCAACTCAAGAGGGCCTAATTACTACTTATTTACCCATGAACATATCTGGAATGACCAAGCACACCCACAAATTCAAAAAATTCCAACGTGAAAGCGGTGCATGTTTTCATGCCAATGACAAAATTACAGAAAACGATTAACGCTAAAATACCTACGACGGGATTTGTTCACGCCTCTGACATAAGGGTCGGACATAATGCAAAAAGAAAAAAGAAGAACTGACATTATTCAGAACTCCAAACAATTTAAAACTATCCATCCATACTTAAAACATACATCCAACGTATCCATTATTTAAAGCTTTATCCGTTATGTCCGTTGATGCTGTCCTGTGCAGCAGTGGTGTGGCCATGTCTCAGAACAGCTTGGAGGACTTCGGCGAGGTGCTGGTGGGGCTCGTGAGGAGCAGCAGGGCGGAGAAGGAGCTGCGGCTGGCGGGGGAGCGCCTGAAGACGTTCTACGACCGACACTTGGAAACCAAGAACACCGCCGCACAGATTCTGAAGAGTAAGGAGCGGGACCGGCGCTGCTACACCGCTGTCGGTTTAGCGGTTAGCTGCAGCAGTGTCGGTGACGGGGGTATTTTTCATTTAGAATAAGCATTTCACGTGCGTTCCTACTATACCGTGTGTGGAGGGTGGTCTTTTGGTGTTTGTGTGTGTGACCTGTCGTGTTTGTGTGTGTGACCTGTCGTGTCTCCAGACATCATGCAGAGTGAGGACAAGGCGAGCCAGAAGCTGCTGGACCAGGAAGAGCAGAAGAGCCAATTAGATACGGAGCTGGAGAGGCTGGAGGCGGAGCTTCAGCGTGCCACGGCCAAGAGTCACAACATGGACTCAGAGCTGCAGTATCCTGTCATGTGGTCGGTCAGCAGGCTGGTCAATCATGCTATCACGTGGTTAGGATTGACCTAAGTAGTGCTTGTGTAACCGAGTTAAACTAACTCCTCAGTATGTCTATGTGTGTCTAAACTTACCACCTCTCCTGGCTGCAGTATAGGCCCTGACTGCAGTGCTGCAATGTAGGCCCTGGCTGCAGTGTAGGCCCTGGCTGCAGTGTAGGCCCTGGCTGCAGTGTAGGCCCTGGCTGCAGTGCTGCAATGTAGGCCCTGGCAGCAGTGCTGCAGTGTAGGCCCTGGCAGCAGTGCTGCAGTGTAGGCCCTGGCAGCAGTGCTGCAGTGTAGGCCCTGGCTGCAGTGCTGCAGTGTAGGCCCTGGCTGCAGTGCTGCAGTGTAGGCCCTGGCTGCAGTGCTGCAGTGTAGGCCCTGGCAGCAGTGCTGCAGTGTAGGCCCTGGCAGCAGTGCTGCAGTGTAGGCCCTGGCTGCAGTGCTGCAGTGTAGGCCCTGGCTGCAGTGTAGGCCCTGGCAGCAGTGCTGCAGTGTAGGCCCTGGCAGCAGTGCTGCAGTGTAGGCCCTGGCAGCAGTGCTGCAGTGTAGGCCCTGGCTGCAGTGCTGCAGTGTAGGCCCTGGCAGCAGTGCTGCAGTGTAGGCCCTGGCAGCAGTGCTGCAGTGTAGGCCCTGGCAGCAGTGCTGCAGTGTAGGCCCTGGCAGCAGTGCTGCAGTGTAGGCCCTGGCAGCAGTGCTGCAGTGTAGGCCCTGGCAGCAGTGCTGCAGTGTAGGCCCTGGCAGCAGTGTTCCTCCTTCACCACTTACCCCAGGTTCCTGCAGAGGGAGCTAGATAGCCTGCAGCACTCTGAACAGGAACTCCAGGTCCTGCAGCAGGAAGTGGATGAAGACACCACGGAGGTCATCCCCTCCACCATGTGAGTCCATCCTCTACCCGACCTTTAACCTTAACACGGACACAGTGGTTATCACAGGACTCGGTGGTTATCACAGTGGTTATTACATGGCTCAGTGGTTATCACAGTGGTTATCACAGGGCTCAGTACTGTGGTTATTATCCTTTCCTTGCTCTCCTCAGATACAGGGTTAGGGTCATTTAATACAGGGGTCAGTAGTTAATGTGTGTGTGTGTGTGTGTGTGTGTGTCAGATACATGGCCCAGCTGTACTACAAGGTGACCAGGATCAAGTGGGAATACGACACAGAGCCTCACATACTCAGAGGAGGTACCTACTCTCAGCTGTCTGTCAACACTGTGTGTGTTTCAGAACTGTGTGTGTTTCTGAACTGTGTGTGTATTTCTGATCAGTGTGTGTTTCTGAACTGTGTGGGTTTCTGAACAGTGTGTTTCTAAACCGTGTGTGTGTTTCTGAACAGTGTGTGTGTTTCTGAACTGTGTGTGTGTTTCTGAACAGTACACTACGGGGCAGACCTGGCCTCGCCCATCCACATGGACACATCGGTGCGTTCGGGCTGTGCTGTCAGCGACGACCTCTGGAACTTCGTCAACACTGAGTGGTAGAGAAGAGGAGAGGAGAGAGGAGGAGGAGGAGAAGAGAGGAGGAGTAGTAGTAGAGAGGATGAGGAGGAAGAGGAAGAGAGGAGGAGTGGTAGAGTGGAGACTGGTAGAACTATCCTGGCTGGAGGAGAGATGGAAGTAACTATCTTATCTGTATTTATGTTCATGTTTAAACTTGAATAAACTGCTTTTCTAACTAATCCCTGTTGCAGCCCTGGAACCTCACAGAGACCGCTCCAAAACAACACTTATTTTGGTTACAGCTCTTTCTCCGTTGTTTTAAGTAATTATATATTTATATAACTTACAAATCACAAATATTTCACAGGCTTTTTTGTGCTTTTGTGAGGGCACAACATGTGCATTCAGCTAATATAGCATTACACCATGAGTACAACATGATACATGGGCTAGCTCAGCGGTAGAGCTTTTGTCCTAAAATGTTGAGGTTGCAGGTTCAATTCTCCTCGCTGTACGCTACTTTGGATGAAAGTGTGCATCATAGCTGCTTACTTTGCACCAGGCCAGGTAAGAACTGTTCCTGGACTCTGACCACCAAACTACCCTTAGAACTTTGTACTTCTGATCCTTGATCTTCTGCTGTGCTTTCTATCTGCACTATTTGTACCGTCTTCTTGGATAAAAGATGATGGTAAATGAATAAACTAAATGAATACATTATTATTGTGTTATTTGGAAGTCCCCCAGGGGGTGCTGTTGGTTTGCGTGACAGGTGGTGTCATGGCTGAGGGTGGGTGTGGGTGGTGTCATGGCCGAGGATGGGTGTGGGTGGTGTCATGGCTGAGGGTGGGTGTGGGTGGTGTCATGGCTGAGGGTGGGTGTGGGTGGTGTCATGGCTGAGGGTGGGTGTGGGTGGTGTCATGGCCGAGGATGGGTGTGGGTGGTGTCATGGCTGAGGGTGGGTGTGGGTGGTGTCATGGCTGAGGGTGGGTGTGGGTGGTGTCATGGCCGAGGATGGGTGTGGGTGGTGTCATGGCCGAGGGTGGGTGTGGGTGGTGTCATGGCCGAGGGTGGGTGTGGGTGGTGTCATGGCCGAGGATGGGTGTGGGTGGTGTCATGGCCGAGGGTGGGTGTGGGTGGTGTCATGGCCGAGGGTGGGTGTGGGTGGTGTCATGGCCGAGGGTGGGTGTGGGTGGTGTCATGGCCGAGGATGGGTGTGGGTGGTGTCATGGCCGAGGGTGGGTGTGGGTGGTGTCATGGCTGAGGGTGGGTGTGGGTGGTGTCATGGCCGAGGATGGGTGTGGGTGGTGTCATGGCCGAGGGTGGGTGTGGGTGGTGTCATGGCCGAGGGTGGGTGTGGGTGGTGTCATGGCCGAGGGTGGGTGTGGGTGGTGTCATGGCCGAGGGTGGGTGTGGGTGGTGTCATGGCCGAGGGTGGGTGTGGGTGGTGTCATGGCCGAGGGTGGGTGTGGGTGGTGTCATGGCCGAGGGTGGGTGTGGGTGGTGTCATGGCCGAGGGTGGGTGTGGGCCACACTGTTCTCTGAGAAGGTGTTCTCTGCACTGTGCTCATAGACCTGATTGCTCTCTCTGCCAGCTGATGAGGATGACATGGTGTTCTCCAAGGTTCAATACTGGGGCCTCTTCTGTTCAACATCTACATGCTTCCAGATTATGAAAAACAACAAAGTGTATTATCATAATTATGCAGACACACAAATCTACGTAACTTAATCACCTGGGGACTATAATCCCATACAAGGGCTAGGTAAATGCATTGAAGAAATCAACAACTGGATGTGCCTGAATTTTCTTCAATTAAAGAAAATACAGAAGTAATGGTTTTTGGTCCCAAGACCGAATGATTGAAAGTCAACGCTCAGCTTCAATCGCTGATGTTAAAAACCACAAACCAAGCCAGAAATCTAGGCGTAATTATGGATTCAGACTTCAACCTGAACAGCCATATCATATTGTTGTTTAAATGTGCTATACAAATAAACTTGCCTTGCTCAAGGTGGGCGTGCCTGACACGCTCCTGTCCCCGCTGCCTGACACGCTCCTGTCCCCGCTGCCTGACACGCTCCTGTCCCCGCTGCCTGACACGCTCCTGTCCCCGCTGCCTGACACGCTCCTGTCCCCGCTGTCTGACACGCTCGTGTCCCCGCTGCCTGACACGCTCCTGTCCCCGCTGCCTGACACGCTCCTGTCCCCGCTGCCTGACACGCTCCTGTCCCCGCTGCCTGACACGCTCCTGTCCCCGCTGTCTGACACGCTCGTGTCCCTGCTGCCTGACACGCTCCTGTCCCCGCTGCCTGACACGCTCCTGTCCCCGCTGCCTGACACGCTCCTATCCCCGCTGTCTGACACGCTCCTGTCCCCGCTGTCTGACACGCTCCTGTCCCCGCTGCCTGACACGCTCCTGTCCCCGCTGCCTGACACGCTCCTATCCCCGCTGTCTGACACGCTCGTGTCCCCGCTGTCTGACACGCTCCTGTCCCTGCTGTCTTACACGCTCGTGTCCCCGCTGCCTGACACGCTCCTGTCCCCGCTGCCTGACACGCTCCTGTCCCCGCTGCCTGACGCGCTCCTGTCCCCGCTGCCTGACGCGCTCCTGTCCCCGCTGCCTGACACGCTCCTGTCCCCGCTGCCTGACACGCTTGTGTCCCCGCTGTCTGACACGCTCGTGTGCCCGCTGCCTGACACGCTTGGAGAACAAGGACGTTGGTTTCAGTTATGAGAAATGCTTTGTTTGTCGGTATGTCTGTGTGTGTGTACTAACCACGCTGAACAACTGATAACTCCTGCATGATAGCATGATAACTCATGCTTTTCTCATCACAAGAAGGATAAGATTTTCTGTTTGTGTAGTATGTCTGATTGTGTCTAAAGGTGTGTGTGTGTGTGTGTTGACTAGTGAAGCGGTTTCTTGTAACTGCCATCACGTCCTGCTCTCTGTCAATATTAAATAAATGTTCCTATTAAATAAATCCTTAAAAAAAGAAACCACAATAAGAAAGGCAATACATATATATAAACGTGGTCACAGTTAATACTCTTTATACAAGCTGGTGACAGTGTCAACAAACTATTTTAATATTATAATAATCATTTAAATATACATTTATTTGTTGAACGTACATATATAACACAGGGGACAATCTCATAATTTAAGAATAGTTCAGATTATACAAAATGCATTTCTGATAAGAAATCTACAGTTGGTTCTATTTACAGACAACCCCCAATTTGGCTGCCTTACAGAAACAGATTTGTTTGTACATATGTATAAACTGTGCCATACAAACCAGAATGGACCAAATAGCTCCTATCTCCACCGCCTCACCATACCAGGTCCCGTCTCCACACCCGGCCCTGAGATCTCCCAGCATACCCTCTGAGGGCAGATCTCCCAGCATACCCTCTGAGGGCAGATCTCCCAGCATACCCTCTGAGGGCAGATCTCCCAGCATACCCTCTGAGGGCAGATCTCCCAGCATACCCTCTGAGGGCAGATCTCCCAGCATACCCTCTGAGGGCAGATCTCCCAGCATACCCTCTGAGGGCAGATCTCCCAGCATACCCTCTGAGGGCAGATCTCCCAGCATACCCTCTGAGGGCAGATCTCCCAGCATACCCTCTGAGGGCTAATCTGACAGCAGGAATGGCAAGCTTGGCAGGGCAGCACTGGGTGTGGAGTCAGTGTGCTCTAACTACATATCATCATGTCTGTTAAGTGTTTTCTGCAGTGGAGGGATAGATGTTGAAGACGCTACCAGGCATCAATCAGACCAGCAGTCTAATCACAGAGGCTGTCAGAACAACTCCATATGCTTCACTGTCTGTGCTGTTGGGTTGTGTTACAAACAGCATTATTATGTGGGGTAAGTGATGAGTACTGTTCATTTAGCAGATGCCTTTATCCAAAACAACCTACTGAGAGAGATTTGAACCTGCTTGATCTGTAGTCTAATGCTCTAACCATTCAGCTAAACCTACCCCCTAGCTAATTATTCTTTAGTGACTTGGAAACACAGCCTTGACTAGTAGAGATCCAGCAAGACACAACTCTAGTGGGCCTCCTGATGTGTGAGATCTACAGGCAGCCAGTCCTCTCAGGAGACAGTCATCCTCAAACAGGACAACATGTTCAACCAGTCTAGATAAGTACATGAAAATATTCAATTAGCAGATGCTTTCATCCAAAGATGTAGACCACTACGACCTGCAGTCTATGACTGAGCTTTACTCGTCCAGGTGTATTCACATCCTGTACTCCTCCCATCCTCTCCACACAGGAAGTTGTCATCTGCAGGTATAAGTCTTGTCCTTAGAACTCCTCCAAACCCCCAACCCCCCCCCCCCCTGATTTGGGGGTAGGATCACGTCTGGGCCATGCGGGGGTAGATGGCCTTGACAGTGGAGGGGGTGAAGTTCCCAGATGACACGGTGGTGTCCAGCCCCTCCAGCCGGTGGGTGGCAGCCTCGGTGTGGCTGGTGCTGCCGTCCAGGAACAGAGCGCCCAGCTTGTGGGCACGGCCGCCCCTGCGCAGGCAGCTCCCGCACAGCAGCCGCAGGATGGCCCGCCGCATGTCCTGGCTGGTCAGGGTGTAGATGATGGGGTTCAGCAGGGAGTTCAGCATGGCCACGCCCAGGAAGTAGTCAGCCTTGAAGAGGACCTGGCAGCGCCGCGGGGCGCAGCAGAAGTCCAGGAGGAGGAGGATGAAGAGCGGCGCCCAGCAGGCGATGAAGACCCCCACCACGATGGTGACGGTCTTCAGCAGAGCCAGATACTTCTGACTCTTCCTGGCGAGGCCCTTCCTCTGGGGGGCGGAGCCCATATGCTGGGTGTTGGACTTGACGATGCGGTAGATCCGCACGTAGAGCACCACTATGGCCAGCAGCACGGCGGTGAACACCGTGATGCAGAACAGGATGTAGCTCTTGGCATAGAGCGGCAGCACGGTGGAGCAGCGGTCCAGACGGCCCATGCAGTTCCACCCCAGAACCGGGAGAACCCCGAGCAGGACCGCCAGAACCCAGCTGGCTCCAATCAGGGCGAACATGCGTCCGCGCTTGGCGCCCTGGTAGGGCTTCATCCTCACCATGGTGACGTGGCGCTCGATGGCGATGGCCAGGAGGCTGATGACAGAGGCCGCCAGCGTGATGAACACACCCCCCTCCCTCAGGAACCAGAGGGCAGGGGTCATCGTGAGCGTGTTGGCGCCCGACGTCACAATGTTCACCATGTAGGTGAATCCCGCCAGCAGGTCGGACAGTGTTAGGTTCCCCAGCAGGTAGTACATGGGCAGGTGAAACTTCTTGTTCCTCCAGATGGCCAGGAGAACCGTTGCATTCTCCAGGACGATGAGGAGGCAGACCAGCAGGAAAAAGATGGCCTCGGGCTTCAGACCGTCACGGTACTTGTTCTCCTTCAGCTTGCCGGTGAAGTTATAGTGTTCCATGATAACGGCGTTGCTCTGGTACTCCCTGAACATCCGCAGCAGGTACCCCGCCCCGGGCGTCATGGGAACCGTGGAGGGCTCCGCCCCCGCATAGGCGGCGTGGGACGCATCGGTAGACATGACTGCTGAATGTGTGTGTGTGTGTCTGACAGATCTTTATTCAACCACTGAGATCCTTCAGATGGGGCATCCAAGTTGACTCACATGGTCCATGTTTCAGTCATGGGCACAGAACTGAGCCAGGGCAGGCAGGATTCCCTCGGATAGTCTCTCTGAAATCCCCTTAAGTGGTTCAGTTTCCTCTTTGTAATCCGCTGTTTGCTGGAATCAGGAAGCATTCAATGTCAGAGTGATGCGTCATCAGATATTGTATCCTGCTGGATCTCTGCCCTCTCGTGCCAGCGCAGTTGCGCAGTGAGGACGCTAGGGAGGCCTGGAGAGCAGGGGAAGGCAGGAGCAGAAACAGCCACATTACAACATCAACTTTTTGAAACTAATTTGAGTAACTTAGACTTGGCCTTTTTCAGCACCCAATTACAGTTTACTTGTTCATTTCGTTTCCGCGGTTTCAGAATGTTTGATTCATGTCATTTTTTCCACTTTAAATGTAACTTGTTCTGTGTAGCTCAATTGGATAACCTTGAGAAAAGCCTACTTTTAGAAGTGCCAGCCCGTGCACCGTAAAACTGTCCATCTCTCCCACGCCTGTCTCCTCGCGTCTCTACGCTTCCGTCTCAGAATGTTGTTGGACAATCTACTGTTGTTTAGAATTAACATAAACACAAAACGTAAAGCACGAACATAGGTTACACGGACCGATTAAACTCAGTTGGAAACTTTATAGGCTACTCAGACTATTTAATGGAATTACCACCTGATAATAAATTATAACTGCCCGCTTCTCATGAAAGTGCTTATTGATTTATAGCCTGTCCGTCTGGATACAAGACTGTGTTGGCCTGCCTGTTCTTTATACGGATCTCCTGATATCATCGCACAGTCAAATCCCCATCTAAAATAATATGAGGTTATTTAGATGAAAAATTGTTGTGGCCGAAAGTGAGTTATACATCTGTCTGCAGAGCGTTCACATTCTGTTGGACCATAACCGATGCAAATGAACAGTCACGGTAAATTGACGGTAGGCTACATTAACGGAAAAAACAAGTATTTCGCGAATAACAGAAGACCTCTAGTAGCCTATTCGGAAAATGTCGATAAGATTACTAATAAAAAAACTACATTTATTGATTCAAACCTCTAATTTAAACAACAAATACCTATAAAATAAAAAGTGCTAGGAGGCAGACTTGCAACCCAAGCGACGAATTGTAAACGCCTACCTTTTAAAAGTAATTTATTTAAATCCAGAGAAACTTCTTTGTCCGGTGCTCCGTAGACCCCGTGGCTCGAGTCGGAATGATTGCTGTAAAAGTGGTTGGAGCCGAACAGCAGCTCTCCCCCCACGCCCCCCCTCTCTCTCTCTCTCTCTCTCTCTCTCTCTCTCTCTCTCTCTGTCTCTCTCCTCCCTCTCTCTCGCTCTCCCTCTCGCTTGTTCTCTTTATCTCACACCCTTTCTCTCTTTCTCTTTCCCCTAGTTTGTACTTAGCTGTCGAACTTGGAGTTCTCGCTGGTTGTTATTGTTTGTTGTTGATAGATGACAGGGAGATTGGAACTGTTCCTATTGCAGGCTTGGTGTCTCCAGGAAGGGACAGGGTGACTGTTCCTATTGCAGGCTTGGTGTCTCCAGGAAGGGACAGGGTGACTGTTCCTATTGCAGGCTTGGTGTCTCCAGGAAGGGACAGGGTGACTGTTCCTATTGCAGGCTTGGTGTCTTCAGGAAAGGGACAGGGTGACTGTTCCTATTGCAGGCTTGGTGTCTTCAGGAAAGGGACAGGAGGTCCTTTGGTCTAATGGTGCGCTCTCTGAGGGGGTGCTGTGGTCTAATGGTGAGCTCTCTGAGGGGGTGCTGTGGTCTAATGGTGAGCTCTCTGAGGGGGTGCTGTGGTCTAATGGTGAGCTCTCTGAGGGGGTGCTGTGGTCTAATGGTGCGCTCTCTGAGGGGGTGCTGTGGTCTAATGGTGAGCTCTCTGAGGGGGTGCTGTGGTCTAATGGTGCGCTCTCTGAGGGGGTGCTGTGGTCTAATGCTGAGCTCTCTGAGGGGGTGCTGTGGTCTAATGGTGAGCTCTCTGAGGGGGTGCTGTGGTCTAATGGTGCGCTCTCTGAGGGGGTGCTGTGGTCTAATGGTGAGCTCTCTGAGGGGGTGCTGTGGTCTAATGGTGCGCTCTCTGAGGGGGTGCTGTGGTCTAATGGTGAGCTCTCTGAGGGGGTGCTGTGGTCTAATGGTGAGCTCTCTGAGGGGGTGCTGTGGTCTAATGGTGAGCTCTCTGAGGGGGTGCTGTGGTCTAATGGTGAGCTCTCTGAGGGGGTGCTGTGGTCTAATGGTGAGCTCTCTGAGGGGGTGCTGTGGTCTAATGGTGCGCTCTCTGAGGGGGTGCTGTGGTCTAATGCTGAGCTCTCTGAGGGGGTGCTGTGGTCTAATGGTGCGCTCTCTGAGGGGGTGCTGTGGTCTAATGCTGAGCTCTCTGAGGGGGTGCTGTGGTCTAATGGTGAGCTCTCTGAGGGGGTGCTGTGGTCTAATGCTGAGCTCTCTGGCATGGTGAGAGACAGGTCAGGGTTCGATCCCCACTGGGTACAGATGTGACTCACAGTAGCGTGAGTATTTGTAAATGATGTAAAACCTGTCCAACCCCCCCGCGCCCCTCTCCTTGCACACACCTCCCCCCCCTCTCCCAAACAGGAAGTGTTGTCAAACAGGAAGTGTTCTCATTGTGCCTGGAAGGAGGGGCACGTCCTCCTGGAACACTGATGATGTCACAGAACACACGCAGCATTCCAACCTGGAGCAGAGCGCTACACACACACACACAGTAGTTAGGATAGCTGCCGGGGTCCTGAGTTTAGGTCTCAGCTGGTGCAGGGGTTGTGACCTTTCTCCCCCCCCCCGGTAGAGCCCTTCCCCCTTCCCCTTCCCCAGGTCCACCTGCCCCCCCCCCCCGGTAGAGCCCATCCCGCCTCCCCTTCCCCAGGTCCACCTGCCCCCCCCCCCCGGTAGAGCCCATCCCCCCTCCCCTTCCCCAGGTCCACCTGCCCCCCCCCCGGTAGAGCCCATCCCCCCTCCCCTTCCCCAGGTCCACCTGCCCCCTCACCCCCCCTCCCCCAGTCTGAGAAGCGCTTCTGATTAGCACACAGAGAGTGCTGTCAGCCACCCTACATCTCCCTCAGAGGAGACATGTCAATGTGTGTGTGTGTGTGTGTGTAGCCATGAAGCACCCTTCTGACCTGCATGAGTAGCTAACCCTGATAAGGGCTCTGACTGGTGAGGAGAGAAGAGAAGAGAGGAGAGAGAGGACAGGAGGAGGAGAGGAAGAGAGAGAATGTTTTTCTTTGGAAGTTGTTGAGTTGGAGCAGTTGTTGACCTCTCTAACCCTAACCTAACCCTCTCCATGGAGACAGGGTGAGACAAGGTCATGGGATTTCCACTTCTATCTTCTGCAGACACACACACACACACACTGACACACTGACACACACACGCACACTGACACACGCACACTGACACACTGACACACGCACACTGACACACTGACACACACACGCACACTGACACACACACACGCACACACTGACACACACACGCACACTGACACACTGACACACACACACTGACACACACACACTGACACACACACGCACACTGACACACACACACACTGACACACACACACTGACACACGCACACACACTGACACACACGCACACTGACACACACACACACACACTGACACACACACGCACACTGACACACACACTGACACACACACACTGACACACACACGCACACTGACACACACGCACACACACTCCCAGTAGGTCCCACATGAAATGGACGTTAATCTACTACCATGGCCCCCGTCCTCCAGCTAGCATGGTCCCCGTCCTCCAGCTAGCATGGCCCCCGTCCTCCAGACAGCATGGCCCCCGTCCTCCAGCCAGCATGGCCCCCGTCCTCCAGCCAGCATGGCCCCCGTCCTCCAGCCAGCATGGCCCCCGTCCTCCAGACAGCATGGCCCCCGTCCTCCAGCTAGCATGGCCCCCGTCCTCCAGCCAGCATGGCCCCCGTCCTCCAGACAGCATGGCCCCCGTCCTCCAGACGGCATGGCCCCCGTCCTCCAGCCGGCATGGCCCCCGTCCTCCAGCCGGCATGGCCCCCGTCCTCCAGCCGGCATGGCCCCCGTCCTCCAGCCGGCATGGCCCCCGTCCTCCAGCCGGCATGGCCCCCGTCCTCCAGACAGCATGGCCCCCGTCCTCCAGCCAGCATGGCCCCCGTCCTCCAGACAGCATGGCCCCCGTCCTCCAGCTAGCATGGCCCCCGTCCTCCAGCCAGCATGGCCCCCGTCCTCCAGCTAGCATGGCCCCCGTCCTCCAGCCAGCATGGCCCCCGTCCTCCAGCTAGCATGGCCTCCGTCCTCCAGCCAGCATGGCCCCCGTCCTCCAGCTAGCATGGCCCCCGTCCTCCAGCCAGCATGGCCCCCGTCCTCCAGACAGCATGGCCCCCGTCCTCCAGCTAGCATGGCCCCCGTCCTCCAGCCAGCATGGCCCCCGTCCTCCAGCTAGCATGGCCCCCGTCCTCCAGCCAGCATGGCCCCCGTCCTCCAGCCAGCATGGCCCCCGTCCTCCAGCTAGCATGGCCCCCGTCCTCCAGACAGCATGGCCCCCGTCCTCCAGCCAGCATGGCCCCCGTCCTCCAGACAGCATGGCCCCCGTCCTCCAGCTAGCATGGCCCCCGTCCTCCAGCCAGCATGGCCCCCGTCCTCCAGCTAGCATGGCCCCCGTCCTCCAGCCAGCATGGCCCCCGTCCTCCAGCTAGCATGGCCCCCGTCCTCCAGCCAGCATGGCCCCCGTCCTCCAGCTAGCATGGCCCCCGTCCTCCAGCCAGCATGGCCCCCGTCCTCCAGCTAGCATGGCCCCCGTCCTCCAGCCAGCATGGCCCCCGTCCTCCAGACAGCATGGCCCCCGTCCTCCAGCTAGCATGGCCCCCGTCCTCCAGCCAGCATGGCCCCCGTCCTCCAGCTAGCATGGCCCCCGTCCTCCAGCCAGCATGGCCCCCGTCCTCCAGCCAGCATGGCCCCCTGTCCTCCAGACAGCATGGCCCCCGTCCTCCAGACAGCATGGCCCCCGTCCTCCAGACAGCATGGCCCCCCGTCCTCCAGACAGCATGGCCCCCGTCCTCCAGACAGCATGGCCCCCGTCCTCCAGACAGCATGGCCCCCGTCCTCCAGACAGCATGGCCCCCGTCCTCCAGACAGCATGGCCCCCCGTCCTCCAGACAGCATGGCCCCCCGTCCTCCAGACAGCATGGCCCCCGTCCTCCAGACAGCATGGCCCCCGTCCTCCAGACAGCATGGCCCCCCGTCCTCCAGACAGCATGGCCCCCCGTCCTCCAGACAGCATGGCCCCCGTCCTCCAGACGGCATGGCCCCCGTCCTCCAGCCGGCATGGCCCCCGTCCTCCAGCCGGCATGGCCCCCGTCCTCCAGCCGGCATGGCCCCCGTCCTCCAGCCAGCATGGCCCCCGTCCTCCAGCTAGCATGGCCCCCGTCCTCCAGACAGCATGGCCCCCGTCCTCCAGCCAGCATGGCCCCCGTCCTCCAGACAGCATGGCCCCCGTCCTCCAGCTAGCATGGCCCCCGTCCTCCAGCCAGCATGGCCCCCGTCCTCCAGCTAGCATGGCCCCCGTCCTCCAGCCAGCATGGCCCCCGTCCTCCAGCTAGCATGGCCCCCGTCCTCCAGCCAGCATGGCCCCCGTCCTCCAGCTAGCATGGCCCCCGTCCTCCAGCCAGCATGGCCCCCGTCCTCCAGACAGCATGGCCCCCGTCCTCCAGCTAGCATGGCCCCCGTCCTCCAGCCAGCATGGCCCCCGTCCTCCAGCTAGCATGGCCCCCGTCCTCCAGCCAGCATGGCCCCCGTCCTCCAGCCAGCATGGCCCCCGTCCTCCAGCTAGCATGGCCCCCGTCCTCCAGACAGCATGGCCCCCGTCCTCCAGCCAGCATGGCCCCCGTCCTCCAGACAGCATGGCCCCCGTCCTCCAGCTAGCATGGCCCCCGTCCTCCAGCCAGCATGGCCCCCGTCCTCCAGCTAGCATGGCCCCCGTCCTCCAGCCAGCATGGCCCCCGTCCTCCAGCTAGCATGGCCCCCGTCCTCCAGCCAGCATGGCCCCCGTCCTCCAGCTAGCATGGCCCCCGTCCTCCAGCCAGCATGGCCCCCGTCCTCCAGCTAGCATGGCCCCCGTCCTCCAGCCAGCATGGCCCCCGTCCTCCAGACAGCATGGCCCCCGTCCTCCAGCTAGCATGGCCCCCGTCCTCCAGCCAGCATGGCCCCCGTCCTCCAGCTAGCATGGCCCCCGTCCTCCAGCCAGCATGGCCCCCGTCCTCCAGCCAGCATGGCCCCCTGTCCTCCAGACAGCATGGCCCCCGTCCTCCAGACAGCATGGCCCCCGTCCTCCAGCCAGCATGGCCCCCGTCCTCCAGCTAGCATGGCCCCCGTCCTCCAGACAGCATGGCCCCCGTCCTCCAGCCAGCATGGCCCCCGTCCTCCAGCCAGCATGGCCCCTGTCCTCCAGACAGCATGGCCCCTGTCCTCCAGACAGCATGGCCCCCGTCCTCCAGACAGCATGGCCCCCGTCCTCCAGCTAGCATGGCCCCCGTCCTCCAGCTAGCATGGCCCCTGTCCTCCAGACAGCATGGCCCCCGTCCTCCAGCCAGCATGGCCCCCGTCCTCCAGCTAGCATGGCCCCCGTCCTCCAGACAGCATGGCCCCCCGTCCTCCAGACAGCATGGCCCCCGTCCTCCAGACAGCATGGCCCCCGTCCTCCAGACAGCATGGCCCCCGTCCTCCAGACAGCATGGCCCCCGTCCTCCAGACAGCATGGCCCCCGTCCTCCAGACAGCATGGCCCCCCGTCCTCCAGACAGCATGGCCCCCCGTCCTCCAGACAGCATGGCCCCCGTCCTCCAGCTGGCATGGCCCCCGTCCTCCAGACAGCATGGCCCCCGTCCTCCAGCTAGCATGGCCCCCGTCCTCCAGACAGCATGTCAGACTGTGTCACTGAGCTGGGATCTCAGAAAAGCTTCCTGTTTTTATGAAGAAACAAACTCTTGAAGCTCTGCTGTCTGAGCCAGTGGAATGTGTTCGTCTGCTGCTGTGGTTCAAACACAAGTTGTTTGTTTTAAATCGTTTCCCAAGTTGATTGTCCCGTCTCATATTGTATGGGGAAACCGAGGCTGGGGTTGAGATAAAGATGTGAGAGAGGCTGGGTCTCGGGTTGGGGTTGAGGCTGGGCAGAACCTGTCTGATTGGACAGAAACTCTGAACGTAAATGTCAGCGTTGTGGGCGGGGGGGGGGGGGTGGGGGGGGGCTTCTTTGGCTTGAGCCACGAATGTTTTCTCAAAAGCACTGAATCTTTTAGCCTAAAATATCTAACCTCAGTGCAGCTCCATCTAACCTCACAGTGCAGCTCCATCTAACCTCACAGTGCAGCTCCATCTAACCTCACAGTGCAGCTCCATCTAACCTCACAATGCAGCTCTATCTAACCTCACAGTGCAGCTCCATCTAACCTCACAATGCAGCTCTATCTAACCTCACAGTGCAGCTCTATCTAACCTCACAGTGCAGCTCTATCTAACCTCATAATGCAGCTCTATCTAACCTCACAGTGCAGCTCCATCTAACCTCACAGTGCAGCTCCATCTAACCTCACAGTGCAGCTCCATCTAACCTCACAGTGCAGCTCCATCTAACCTCACAATGCAGCTCTATCTAACCTCACAGTGCAGCTCCATCTAACCTCACAATGCAGCTCTATCTAACCTCACAGTGCAGCTCTATCTAACCTCACAGTGCAGCTCTATCTAACCTCACAGTGCAGCTCCATCTAACCTCACAATGCAGCTCTATCTAACCTCACAGTGCAGCTCTATCTAACCTCACAGTGCAGCTCCATCTAACCTCACAGTGCAGCTCTATCTAACCTCACAGTGCAGCTCTATCTAACCTCACAGTGCAGCTCTATCTAACCTCACAGTGCAGCTCCATCTAACCTCACAGTGCAGCTCCATCTAACCTCACAGTGCAGCTCCATCTAACCTCACAGTGCAGCTCTATCTAACCTCACAGTGCAGCTCCATCTAACCTCACAGTGCAGCTCTATCTAACCTCACAGTGCAGCTCTATCTAACCTCACAGTGCAGCTCTATCTAACCTCACAGTGCAGTTCTATCTAACCTCACAGTGCAGCTCTATCTAACCTCACAGTGCAGCTCCATCTAACCTCACAGTGCAGCTCTATCTAACCTCACAGTGCAGCTCCATCTAACCTCACAGTGCAGCTCCATCTAACCTCACAGTGCAGCTCTATCTAACCTCACAGTGCAGCTCTATCTAACCTCACAGTGCAGCTCCATCTAACCTCACAGTGCAGCTCTATCTAACCTCACAGTGCAGCTCCATCTAACCTCACAGTGCAGCTCCATCTAACCTCACAGTGCAGCTCTATCTAACCTCACAGTGCAGCTCTATCTAACCTCACAGTGCAGCTCTATCTAACCTCACAGTGCAGCTCTATCTAACCTCACAGTGCAGCTCTATCTAACCTCACAGTGCAGCTCCATCTAACCTCACAGTGCAGCTCTATCTAACCTCACAGTGCAGCAGTGCAACTCCCCCTAACCTCCTCCTCCTCCCCGAAACATCCAACATCCTCAGCCCTGGTTCCTTCCCTCCAGCTTATCCAACCAACATCCAACATGTGCACATCTCCATCTCCATTCAGACCGTGTTGTTGAGTTCCCAGGTTCCCACAGTGAGCCAGCTCAGTGATTGGCTGATGGGATTACGCACGCTGCTCCTAGATTGGTTGTTGTGGAGGCCGTTGTGAATGAGGGCTTTCATGAAAGGTTGTTTTGTTCAGAGGTTTAGGATGAGTTCATTCTGGAGGTCGGCATGGAAGAAAGGACGTTCCCACATCGGAGAAAGAGGGGAGGGAGAGAGGGGGGGGAGGGAGAGAGGGGGGAGGGAGAGAGGGGAGGGAGAGAGGGGGTGCAGAGCGAGGGGGGGGGAGAGAGGGAGAGAGGAGGGAGGGAGAGAGAGGGGGGGCAGAGCGAGAGGGGGAGAGAGGGAGAGAGAGGGGGGTCAGAGAGAGGGGAGGCAGAGAGGGGGGAGGGAGAGAGGGAGAGAGAGGGGAGGGAGAGAGAAAGAGGGGAGGGAAGGAGAGGGGCAGAGAGAGGGGAGGGAGGGGAGATAGAGGAGGGAGAGAGAGAGAGAAGAAGAGGTGGAGAGAGGAGGGGGAGAGAAGCTTGTGGGTTAGGGGGTGACTCAGTGAATGACTTTGGTCTTCCACTTTTTATTCAAACTTTAGCAATTACCCAAGCTCCTAAAAAAGGAGGGATTCCTCTGGCTCCAGCTAAGCTTCTCGGAAAAGCAGCCCTTATGTTTGGGCTGTTTTGTGTGTGTGTGTGTATGTGTATGTATGTGTGTGTGTGCGTGTGTGTGCGCTTGCTTGTGTGCGCATGTGTGTGTGTGTATGTGTGTGTGTAACAAACTCAGTCATGCACTACGGGGGCGGAGTCTTCATGAATCAAGTAATGAACTATGAGGTCTTTTGATGATGAGGATGATGATGGGAAAGTCCAGCTCTCTTTTTCTGGCACCAATGACCAGTTCTCTCCCTTTCTCTTCGTCTCTCCCCCTCAATCTCTCTCTTCCTCTCTCCCCCTCAATCTCTCTCTTCCTCTCTCCCCCTCAATCTCTCTCTTCCTCTCTCCTCCTCACTCTCTCTCTTCCTCTCTCCTCCTCAATCTCTCTCTTCCTCTCTCCTCCTCAATCTCTCTCTTCCTCTCTCCTCCTCACTCTCTTCCTCTTTCCTTACTCTCTCTCTTCCTCTCTCCTCAATCTCTCTCTTCCTCTCTCCTCAATCTCTCTCTTCCTCTCTCCTCACTCTCTCTCTTCCTCTTTCCTCACTCTCTCTCTTCCTCTCTCCTCAATCTCTTTCCTCACTCTCTCTCTTCCTCTCTCCTCAATCTCTCTCTTCCTCTCCTCACTCTCTCTCTTTCTCTCTCCTCAATCTCTCTCCTCACTCTCTCTCTTCCTCTCTCCTCAATCTCTCTCTTCCTCTCTCCCCCTCCCTCTCTCTAACCCCGGGTTCCCTCAATGTAAAACCTGCATTTCCTCTCCAGCCAGCCTGTCTGTGTCTGCTACATTCACACTGTGTTCATCTGGCCCTTTCATCCACAGCCACGTACAGTAAAGTCCAGCAGAGATCAAGGATCTGAAGAGCGTAGTTCTGAGTGTTTCTGGTCAGACTCAAGGAGCTTGCTCCAGCCACATCACACACCAACCCAAACTCAGCCAGCAGGCGCGGTGAACATAAAGAAGCCTGTCATGCGCAGACGGTCGTTGGAGCACAGCTTTCAGAACGGCTGAATCACCTCTGTGTTGCTAATGCAACAGCAGAGAGGACCTGTAGTAGCCACTCCAGAAGCCAGATAAATAACACAATCTCATTTCAAATGTGTGTGTTTCAGGTGAGGGAGCCCATATATATCCCACACAGGGGCCTGGAGCCAGCCAGTCTAGCAAGCCTACCTCCGTCTCCACAGGAGCATGGAGCTATTCCAGGATACTTAACTTTAAGGTTAAAAATACACTATTATACAGCCCCATTGTCTCTGTATTCAATGACCTCTCATACCTTTCAACACCCCCCTGATAAGATGCAGACATCCCAAGTCTCCCGTAAGGTCCGGGAGTGTCCCGCATTTCAATAGCGGCTCCCTGACGCCCGCAAATGCTCTACAATCTCCCGGAAATCGGGGATTTTGTATTTCGTGCGAGCGAGAGACTGTCCAATGGTCATTTCTGGTAGAGACAGGTGCAAATCGCGTGTCCTGATTGCGTCGGGGGGGGACCACCTCCCGGAAATGAGTGTGCAGGTTGGGATGTCTGTAAGATGCACCAATACTAGCTGTTTGCCTGCCTTTGCTAGCTAGCTGTTACAGTACCAGCTGTTAGGCTGTGCCACTTTAGCTAGCAGAAGCTATCGTAGTAGCTACTAACCGGAATGTATTATGTAGCAGAAGTTGCAGTAACGTTCAAGTTGTTGGCCAGATAGTGCTAGCTAACCAGCTGCTATACAACTAGCTGTTACTCAGGATGTGCTAGCTAGCCAGCTGCTATAGTACTAGCTGTTAGTCAGGATATGCTAGCTAACCAGCTGATATAGTACTAGCTGTTAGTTAGGATGTGCTAGCTAGCCAGCTGCTATAGTACTAGCTGTTAGTGAGGATGTGCTAGCTAGATTCTGTAGGAATTCTAATCTGATCTGGATGGTGGGCTGATAAAATAAAGGCCCACACTACAGCCATCTTACTCTCTCTCTCCCACACACACTCTCCCCCCCACCCCTCTCACACACACACTCTCTCTCCCATGCACACACACATACTCTCCTACACACACACACACGCTCTTTCGGTCTTTCTTTCTGTTTGTCTTCCTGTGGTTCTCCTGTATTGGTTCTGTGTTCAGACCTGTGACAGGGGTTCTCCTGTATTGGTTCTGTGTTCAGACCTGTGACAGGGGTTCTTCTGTATTGGTTCTGTGTTCAGACCTGTGACAGGGGTTCTCCTGTAGTGGTTCTGTGTTCAGACCTGTGACAGGGGTTCTCCTGTAGTGGTTCTGTGTTCAGACCTGTGTCAGGGGTTCTCCTGTAGTGGTTCTATGTTCAGACCTGTGACAGGGGTTCTCCTGTAGTGGTTCTGTGTTCAGACCTGTGACAGGGGTTCTCCTGTAGTGGTTCTATGTTCAGACCTGTGACAGGGGTTCTCCTGTAGTGGTTCTGTGTTCAGACCTGTGACAGGGGTTCTCCTGTAGTGGTTCTGTGTTCAGACCTGTGACAGGGATTCTCCTGTAGTGGTTCTGTGTTCAGATCTGTGACAGGGGTTCTCCTGTCGTGGTTCTGTGTTCAGATCTGTGTCAGGGGTTCTCCTGTAGTGGTTCTGTGTTCAGACCTGTGACAGGGGTTCTCCTGTAGTGGTTCTGTTTTTAGACCTGTGACAGGGGTTCTCCTGTAGTGGTTCTGTTTTTAAACCTGTGACAGGGGTTCTCCTGTAGTGGTTCTGTGTTCATATCTGTGTCAGGGCTTCTCCTGTAGTGGTTCTGTGTTCAGATCTGTGACAGGGGTTCTCCTGTAGTGGTTCTGTGTTTAGACCTGTGACAGGGGTTCTCCTGTAGTGGTTCTGTGTTCAGATCTGTGTCAGGGGTTCTCCTGTAGTGGTTCTGTGTTCAGACCTGTGATAGGGGTTCTCCTGTAGTGGTTCTGTGTTCAGACCTGTGACAGGGGTTCTCCTGTAGTGGTTCTGTGGTCAGATCTGTGTCAGGGCCGCTCAGCAGCCAAGCGTTCACAGCAGCGTGACTAACAACGTTCGGAGCCATTTAAGTCTCCCTCTCATTATTTTTTTCTCTCTCCTCTCAAGCCTTTGAGGTTGTTAGGGAGACCCTTGCCAAACCAGACCAAAACAAATCAGGGCAGACCCAGGACAAAACCAAACCAAAGCAGACCAGGACCCCAGGACCCAGGACCCAGGACCCAGGACCCCAGACCCCAGGACCCAGGACCCAGGACCCCAGACCCCAGGACCCCAGGACCCCAGACCCCAGGACCCCAGGACCCCAGGACCCAGACCCCAGGACCCCAGGACCCCAGGACTCCAGGACCCCAGACCCCAGGACCCAGACCCCAGGACCCCAGGACCCAGGACCCCAGGACCAGACACACAGAGAACCTGACGCTGGGTTCTCACTACCAAAAATATCCTGATCTGGGTTCTCAGGTTGGCCGTGTTCCCCATGCTGGTGCCATATCCTGATTGGCTGCTGAGCAGAAGAAACATCTGTGCTCGGATTGGTCATACGCATCCGTACGTGCTCCAGAACAGATCTTTCTTTTACGTTTGAGTATTACAGATGAAGACCGCTCAAATAAATACACTACAGTGAACACATAGCTCAGCGTGAGACCTGAAACAGGACCTGAAACAGGAACCTGATGGTGATGCAGAGAGGACAGGAACCTGTCGGTCACTTTGTTTGAAAGCTACTAAATTAGTACACATATAACATCTATGTCTGAACACCTATTTCCATCTCTTCAGTGTTGATGATGTCTCACACACACACTAAACCTTGCTGTCTGGGTTAAAGAAAATCAAATTCATTCATGTGAAGAATCCTGCAGCAGTTGTATTGAAGACAGAAAGACAGTTCGATCGAAATCCTGTTCACAGAATTCATAGGTTCCATGTAAAAACCCAGCTGTAAGGATGATGTGCCAATGGAAGACTTGATAACTTAGTTCACAAGTCATCGGACGGCCACGCCAACCAGCAGATTTCTCTTCTCATCTCAGACAACATTCCTCCAGCAGCCCTCCTGACCAGGCCACTGCTCTGCGCAGGGAAGGAGAGCAAATGACCAGTTTGCATCTTCTGCCAAGACAAACAAGTTGCACTCAGCTGCACTCCTCTCTCTTCCTCTCTTCCCTCTCTCTTCCTTCTCTCTCCTTCTTCTCCTCTCTCTTCCTCCTCTTTCCTCCTTCTCTCGCTTCCTCTCTCCTTCTCCTTTCTTCTCTCCTCCTTTCTTCTTCCACCGATCAATCTCCTCCCCACATACTGAATGCATGTTAAGTACATGTTAGATGCACGGTCAGGATATTGTTTCATGGTTCTCCCTGAAAGGAACATGAACCCCTAATTATAAATGAGTTCTGTGAGGGTGGTGCTGGTGGAAGCAAGCCATTTCATACACACACGCAAACACTCACACACACACACGCAAACACACACACATGCTCCTTGTGCTGCTCTGGGCTCAATGATTACTTCTCTTTGTCAGGTTCTCTCTGAGAGAGAAAGATAACCGGAGAGAGGAGTGAAATGGAGCTGGAGAGGAGAGAACGTGAGGGTGCTGGTCATCAGTCCCAGAGGAAACAGCTGAGTTCCTAAAAGGAGTAAGAATGATTCCACCCCCATAGTATGCCTGACACACACAAACACACAAACACACAAACACACAAACACACAAACACACACACACTCACACAAACACACACACACAAACACACACACACACACACACAAACACACACTCACTCTCTCACACACACAAACACACACTCACTCTACATCACACACTCACTCTCTCACACACACAAACACACACTCACTCTACATCACACGATCACTCTCTCACACACACAAACACACACTCACTCTACATCACACGATCACTCTCTCACACACACAAACACACACTCTACATCACACGATCACTCTCTCACACACACACACTCACTCTACATCACACGATCACTCTCTCACACACACAAACACACACTCACTCTACATCACACGATCACTCTCTCACACACACAAACACACACTCACTCTACATCACACGATCACTCTCTCACACACACAAACACACACTCACTCTACATCACACGATCACTCTCTCACACACACACACTCACTCTACATCACACGATCACTCTCTCACACACACAAACACACACAGAGGAGAGGTGTACCCTTCCTGGGGACGTGTGTTTATTTGAACAGATGGTGGCTGTTATCATGAACATGATTGGATGGTCCTGACTCCATGCTCATTCTAACCAACACACATCCCTCTCCTCTGTCTGTTGTCATCCCCTTCCACACACACGCACCATCTGTCACACTCACACACAGTTCACATTAGTAGATGTTTATGGATCCAAACGCCTGACTATTCTGGAGACAGATCTGAGGGATGGACAGAGTAGAGAGGAGAGAAAGGAGGGAGGACCAGAGGAAAGAAGAGGGAAATCAGGACTGGGAGAAAGAGGCCAGTGTGGATGCCTGTGGTTTAAACAGGCTGTCCATGTTTCCAGCCACAGCAAGCTGACAGAAGATCAACCCGCAAATGCCTGTGCTGTTACCATGGCGAATTCTTACTTGATGAAAGACACAAGAGCTGGTGAACACATGTTACATACTAGGTTACACTCCTCCACACAACATTTACACTACATTTACACTACAGTTACACTACAGTTACACTACAGCTACACTACAGCTACACTACAGCTACCCTACAATTACCCTACAGTTACACTACAGCGACCCTACAGTTACACTACAGTTACCCTACAGTTACACTACAGTTACACGACAGTTACACAAAAGTTACACAACAGTTACACTACAGCTACACTACAGCTACACTACAGTTACCCTACAACTACCCTACAGTTACCCTACAGTTACAGTACAGCGACCCTACAGTTACACTACAGTTACCCTACAGTTACACTACAGTTACACGACAGTTACACAAAAGTTACACAACAGTTACACTACAGCTACACTACAGCTACACTACAGTTACACTACATTTACACGACAGTTACATACTAGGTTACACTACTGTCACCTAACATAACCCTGACCCCACCAGCTTTAGAGAAGAACAGCTTCACTGCAGGCAGAGTGTGGTGGAGAGAGCTCCTGTGGGCTGTGAAGGTCACATTCAGAGAAGGAAACAAGTGTTTTCTCATAAACGTGGGTGTGGGTTAAGGTTTGACACCATCCACCCCTCACTCCACCTCCCTCCCCCTCCCCCTGGACAGAGGGACCTTCCCCAGGAAACAGAGAGAGAGAGAAGGTGTGTGTGTGTGTGTGTATCATTTCTAGATGTGTTTCCTGTCAGTGTTCTCACCCCCAGAGCTTGCTGAGTCAATCACAATGAAACCACACACATGTACACACATGTACACACACACACATACACATGTACACACATGTACACTCACACACAGGGAGGGAAGGAGAGAAGAGGGAGGGAGGGAGGGAGAGAAGAGGGAGGGAGGGGGAGAGAAGAGGTGGAACAAAGACAGCATTGTAGTGGTTGAAGGCCCAGCAGGTGTTTGTGCCAGCAGTAAAATATCGTTCAGTCACTCCTGTCAGTGGTCGCAAGTCAATGACAGGCAGGGAGACAGACAGGCAGGCAGAGAGACAGACGGGCAGGCAGAGAGACAGACGGGCAGGCAGCGAGACAGACGGGTAGGCAGAGAGACAGACGGGCAGGCAGAGAGACAGACGGGCAGGCAGAGAGACAGACGGGCAGGCAGCGAGCTGTGTTAGACTCAAAAGCTGCATAAAGAAATCTGTTTAGCTCACTTTATTTTGGTGCTTGTGGTTATATGAGCAGGTTGAGGGAGGCTGGGTGGTATGTCGGGTGGTGTGCAGGGTGAGAGGTGTAAACCTCAGAGTTCTGTAAGAAGCAGCATGGTTCCCTGGGTGAAGCAGGTGTTAGATCGCACAGCAGTAGCCTGGTGTCACATCGTGTTTCCCAGCAGCCCCGGAGACAGCAGCCCTGACCACCCCAGTACCCTCAGATAATCCTTATTCCCCTCAAACAGGACAGACCCTTACCCTGCTGTACTGGTGACTGCGTCTAGGAATCTCCCTTCACTAACACACACACACACACACTCCACATACACACAAACTCCACACACATACACACTCCACACGCAGGGGTCGGGATGAGGGGTCAGGGTTAAAGGTCGGGTGAAAGGACATCTATAGCTGGTTATCAGGCATGGCTTCCTGTTATTGCTTCCATCAGCTGCATGTCCTGCTTGATGTGCTGTGCTGGTGTTTTGCTCTGTACTGTATATGTGTGAGTTTGTGTGTGTTTGTGGGTTGCATGCATGTGTATGTGCTTGTGTTCTGTGGATGGGTGGGGTGTTTTGTAAGCATATCTTGACAGCATAAAAGGTTCACACCTTTTAATGTGAGAACATGACAACACTCTTCCTCCCTCCCTACCCTCCCCCCTCCCCTTCCCTCCCCTTCCCCCTCCCCTGCCCCACACCCTTGCCCCCTCCCCTGCGCTCCCCTGCCCCCTCCCCTACACCCCCCTGCACCCCTGCATCCATCAGGACCAATACCTCACGCCACAAAAACAGTTTCTTCCCTTCCGCTGTTGGCCTCTTCAACAAGGCCAAGGGACCACACTGACTCTAATGACTCTTGCTTAAAACACACTGCTTTTTGCACTGCATTACAATAATGGTATCTTGTACATTTGTATTTTTGTAATATTTGTATTTTTGTATTTTTCTATTGTAATTTACGGCAACTTATATTTTATTTTATTGTATATTTAATTCTATTCTAATCCCACTTAGTACTGCTAGTTTATGTACCCTTAGTATAGATAGTCCACATATTTAAACTTTAGGTATATGTTTATTGTATGCACCTTCCTGCCAAAGCAAATTCCTTGTCTGTGCAAACTTTCATGGCGAATAAATCCCATTCTGATTCTGAAGGTTCTTATCATATCTTGTCATCCAGCACTCACATCCTGATATTGTCCCTAAGGAAGACTGAGTTCCCAGCTGGAGAGATCAACTACACCCTCTCTCTCCCTCCTTCCCTCGCTTTCTCGCCCTTCCTCTCCCTCCCTCTCTCCCTCCCTTCCTCCCCCCGTCCTCTCCCTCTCTCTCAGGGGGAGCGTAGTGAGTGTTCCAGGCAGCAGAGACTGTCCTGATCACTTGTCCTGGGGCTAGCCTAACCCTAACCCTAACCCTGTCCTGGGGCTAGCCTAACCCTAACCCTAACCCTGTCCTGGGGCTAGCCTAACCCTAACCCTAACCCTGTCCTGGGGCTAGCCTAACCCTAACCCTGTTCTGGGGCTAGCCTAACCCTAACCCTGTTCTGGGGCTAGCCTAACCCTAACCCTCCAACTGTCCAGTACACCAGGAGACACCCTTTACCTCCCTCCACGCTCACCTCTCCTCCTCCTCTCTTCTTCTCCTCCTCCTCTCTTCCTTTCCTCCTCCTCTCTTCCTTTCCTCCTCTCCTCCTCCCCCTCCTCTAATCCCCCATGGTAGTAATAATGTTCAGGGTGATGGGGGTGAGATGGGGGTGAGGGGATTTACACGACAGGAAATATTTATGAGTGGTAGGGGGGTGTGGGGGGTTGGGGAAGAGGGGTGGTGGCTGGTAGACATCAGACTCTAGGAAACAGGAAGACAGGAACTGGCTGGAATTGGCTGACATCGTTTCTGTCAGCCAATCAGAGAGCGGCAGCCAAGGAGGGAGCCAACCAGAGAGTGAGAGTGAGAGAGAGTGAGAGAGAGGGAGAGGAGGATAGAGGCAGAGAGAGAGAGAGAGAGAGAGAGAGAGAGAGAGAGAGAGAGAGAGAGAGAGAGAGAGAGAGAGAGAGAGAGAGAGCTTCTACTGTGATGTTCAAGTGTGAGTGTATCTCCTCTCAGAGGCCTGGTCCTACCCTGACCCTCCCCTCTCCTCCTCTCCTTCTCTCCTCCTCTCCTCCCCTCCTCCCCCCTCTCCAGTATTGTTTGAACTTCATGATCCTAAAATTAGATGGAAACCAGTGTGTATGTGTGAGTGTTTGTATGTGTGTGTGTGTCCAGATGTCCAGACCAGAGATGAGTTTGCCAAAGAAGAGGTTCTACAGCTGGACAACTGGGGGTTAGAGGTGGGGGGCCCCGCCCCCCTGCGGTGTGTAGCCCCACCCCCTGCGGTGTGTAGCCCCGCCCCTCACCGAGGAGCAGCAGGGTAATGACAGGGTGGCCCCCAGCACTGCTACCCTTTAATCACACACACCACACGTGTGCGTGCGTGTGTGGGTGAGTGAGTGCATGTACTGTATATGTGTGAAAGTGGGTTTGTGTATATATGTTGTGTGGGTGTGTGTAAATGTGGGTGTGTGTGTAAATGTATGTCTGTGGCTTTAGAGCAGATTTTGCTCATGAGCTTCAAACAGCCTCAGCAGAGTAGAGCTGGTCTAACCCTCAGTAGAGCAGAGTTACAGTGTGTGTGTGGGGGGGCAGGGGGACAGTGTGTGTGGGGGGGGCAGGGGGCAGTGTGTGGGGGGACCAGGGGGACAGTGTGTGTGGGGGGGGGCAGGGGGACAGTGTGTGTGGGGGCAGTGTGTGTGGGGGGGGGGCAGGGGGACAGTGTGTGTGGGGGGCAGGGGGCAGTGTGTGTGGGGGGGGGCAGTGTGTGTGTGGGGGGGGCAGGGGGACAGTGTGTGTGGGGGGGGCAGGGGGCAGTGTGTGGGGGACCAGGGGGACAGTGTGTGTGGGGGGGGGCAGTGTGTGTGGGGACCAGGGGGACAGTGTGTGTGGGGGGGGGCAGTGTGTGTGGGGGGGGGGCAGGGGGACAGTGTGTGTGGGGGGGGGGCAGTGTGTGTGGGGGGGGGCAGGGGGACAGTGTGTGTGGGGGGGCAGGGGGACAGTGTGTGTGGGGGGGGGCAGGGGGCAGTGTGTGTGTGGGGGGGCAGGGGGACAGTGTGTGTGGGGGGGCAGGGGGACAGTGTGTGTGTGGGGGGGGCAGGGGGCAGTGTGTGTGGGGGGGCAGGGGGACAGTGTGTGTGGGGGGGCAGGGGGACAGTGTGTGTGGGGGGCAGGGGGACAGTGTGTGTGTGGGGGGGGCAGGGGGCAGTGTGTGTGGGGGCAGGGGGACAGTGTGTGTGGGGGGCAGGGGGACAGTGTGTGTGTGGGGGGGCAGGGGGGACAGTGTGTGTGGGGGGGCAGGGGGACAGTGTGTGTGGGGGGGCAGGGGGCAGTGTGTGTGGGGGGGGCAGGGGGCAGTGTGTGGGGGGACCAGGGGGACAGTGTGTGTGTGGGGGGGCAGGGGGACAGTGTGTGTGGGGGGGCAGGGGGACAGTGTGTGTGGGGGGGGGCAGGGGGACAGTGTGTGTGGGGGGGCAGGGGGCAGTGTGTGTGGGGGGGCAGGGGGCAGTGTGTGTGGGGGGGCAGGGGGACAGTGTGTGTGGGGGGGGCAGGGGGACAGTGTGTGTGGGGGGGGGGGCAGGGGGACAGTGTGTGTGGGGGGGGGGCAGGGGGACAGTGTGTGTGTGGGGGGGCAGGGGGACAGTGTGTGTGGGGGGGGCAGGGGGGACAGTGTGTGTGGGGGGGGGCAGGGGGCAGTGTGTGGGGGGGGGCAGGGGACAGTGTGTGAGGGGGGGGGCAGGGGCAGTGTGTGTGGGGGGGACAGGGGGACAGTGTGTGTGGGGGGGGGCAGGGGGCAGTGTGTGGGGGGGGCAGGGGGCAGTGTGTGGGGGGGGCAGGGGGCAGTGTGTGGGGGGGGGCAGGGGGACAGTGTGTGTGTGTGGGGGGGCAGTGTGTGTGGGGGGGCAGGGGGACAGTGTGTGTGTGGGGGGGCAGGGGAACAGTGTGTGTGTGGGGGGGGCAGGGGGACAGTGTGTGTGGGGGGGGCAGGGGGGACAGTGTGTGTGTGGG
>NC_090052.1:317859-432859 GCF_038355195.1 Osmerus mordax | reverse complement strand
GAGTTATTGACTCTCAAACTAAAAGTGTTACTTCCGCTCCCAGTCACCTCTATTAGTAGCCTAAACCTAGCATACTGCCTCGTCTGTCTGTCTGACTGAACATCGAGGAAAGGCCAATCCATTCTTCATATCCAGTTCTCCCTCTGTTTGCCGTTACTTCTCGTAATAGAGCTAACTGTGTCATTATAAAACTTAATTTAAAATGTTTTGGCTACCCGCAATGTTTGGGGCTATCTCGTTGTTATGATCAGTGACCTATGCACTTTTGTAAAGCTCTCTCTTGGAAGCAGAGGCGTAGCCACGGGTAGCCAAAGACGAAAATATCTCCTAAACATTTTGCACATCGCAAAGTAAATAAGTGAAAAAAAACTGACAAAGATGCCTATCCATATTTTTCTAGGCCTACCCAAAAATATTTTTCTAGCTACACCCCTGCTTGGAAGTCGTTTTGGATAAAAGCGTCTGCTATATGAATAAATGTAAATGTAAACAAAGGGACTCTAAAACTCAAAGACTTTAAAGATATCTTTATTGGGCAGTCAAAACTGCCAGCGAACCAACAGTTTCACCACAACCAGTGAAACAGTTTTTATTTTATTTATTATCGTACTGTCTCTTATTCAAACAAAGCCCATTCAATTGAGAGAGAGAGAGAGAGAGACAGAGAGAGAGAGAGAGAGAGAGAGGGGTGGACAGATGGTTACTGGTAGAATGTGGACCAGCAGGTTATATTAAATTGGTAGGATGTGGACCAGCAGGTTATATTAGACTGGTAGGATGTGGACCAGCAGGTTATATTAGACTGGTAGGATGTGGACCAGCAGGTTATATTAAATTGGTAGGATGTGGACCAGCAGGTTATATTAAATTGGTAGGATGTGGACCAGCAGGTTATATTAGACTGGTAGGATGTGGACCAGCAGGTTATATTAGACTGGTAGGATGTGGACCAGCAGGTTATATTAGACAGGTAGGGATAAGGGTTATATTCAGGGAGTCAGGTGGCTGAGCGGTGAGGGAATCGGGCTAGTAATCCGAAGGTTGCCAGTTCGATTCCCGGTCATGCAAACCGACGTTGTGTCCTTGGGCAAGGCACTTCACCCTACTTGCCTCGGGGGAATGTACCTGTACTTACTGTAAGTCGCTCTGGATAAGAGCGTCTGCTAAATGACTAAATGTAAATGTAATATTCTCTCTCAGTTAGCTGTGGTCAGGGTCTAGTGGTAGCTTTAAAACACCCAAGCTGAAGGCCAGCCAGATCTCCATTTCCATTTTATTCATTTAGCACTAGCAGACACTTTAAAACATGGGGAGGTCATTTTAAAGGTGACATACGTGTAACTGGTGCTGTTAAAAATTGAACTGCATTCATCACATCATTTGTTGTTGTTGATTATGGATGAAAACATCTATTAATGATATGTTGACCTGGTTGTGAGGTCATAAATGGGCAAAGACACATTTCCCTCCCCATATTTGCAATAAAGTAATAAATATTCCTCAGGCTCCAAATACAGCAGTATGGTGAGTGACACAGAGACAAGGTGAAGGTGGTAGACATAATCTCTCTCTGTGTCTCCCCCTCTCTCCCTCCCTCCCCCTCCTCATCTGTGTTTCTTACTTGCGGCTGTTTTGGGGGTCTTTCTCCGCCCCACCTCCGTGGCCAAAGACCTGACGGTGGCCCCCAGCATCCCCCCCACCGGCCCCCCCACGAACAGCCCCACCACTGACCCCAGCAGGGCCTCAGCCCCCACCAGCCCCGGGACAGCTCGGAGCCAGCCCAGCAGCCACTCCCACCAGCCCTGCACGGACCAGGGGGAGGGGGATGAGGGGGAGGGAGAGGGAGAGGGAGAGGGGGAGGGAAGACTCTCCAGGTCTATGTCCAGGTCTCCGACGCTCCTCTCCGCCTCCTCCCTCACTATCTCCATCTCCTCCTCGTCCGGCTCTTCATCCAAGGGTGTCTCGCCCCCTCTTGTCTCTCTGACCAGCTCTCTCTGTCTCCCCCTCACTCTTTCCTCCGCCTGCAGGTACAGAGCACAGCTGTACCTCTCCTCCCCGCTCTCTCTCAGCATCTCCTCCACCTTCTCCATCAGCTCCTCCACCCTCCTCCTCCTCCTTCTCCTCCTCTTCTCCTCACCCTCCTCCCCCCCGCCCCCTGTCTCCAGGCCGTGGTACCTCCCTCCGCAGCTCTCCACAAGCTCCAACAGCTCCGGTGTCAGGGAGCTCATCTGCTCCTCCAAGCCCAGGCTCAGCTGCTCTGTGTGGGTGAAGAGCACCAGGGTGTGGTCCCTGACGGCCCCTGGCCCAAGCAGGGTCTCCAGGACGGCCAGGTGCTGCAGAGCCCTGTGGGGAGGCGTCTCCAGGGGTACACACAGCAGGAAAGCCTGGGGTCCCGGGGCAGACAGGGCCAGACAGGAGGAGATGTGACGCATCCTCTCCTCCAGGGGGAGCTCTGAGCCGAGCCAGTCAGGAGTCTCCACCACCGTCACCTGCACAGAGTGTACTGTCACATCTGACTATCTGCACACACCTGTCAACTGCACAGAGTGTACTGTCACACCTGTCTACCTGCACAGAGTGTACTGTCACACCTGTCTACCTGCACACACCTGTCTACCTGTCAACTACACAGAGTGTACTGTCACACCTGTCTACCTGCACACACTTGTCTACCTGCACACACCTGTCTACCTGTCAACTGCACAGTGTACTGTCACACCTGTCTACCTGCACACACCTGTCTACAAGCACACAGAGGGAGCCTGCAGACATACCTGTCTACCTGCCACAGTCGCACACTGTTTCTCACTCCCCTGACTGTCATGGCTGCCAGGCTGCTGGGGCAGGAAGGCCTCTCTGCCCAGGATGGTGTTTCCTGTTGTGCTCTTCCCTGCTCCTCTCTTCCCCAGCAGCACCAGACACAGCTCTGGGGAGGGACGGGAGAGAAGTGTCATAAGCAGGGAATGTTCTTAGAAAAGTTTGTTTAGCATGTGAGCTTGACTGTCTGGTTGGTAAAAGGAGAATTCCTGGAATACACAAATAACCCATTTTCTCTGAACCCACCCCAAGGAAAGCTATGAAACTCTTATCCCTCAGAGATACATCGGTAGGCTACCAGTAATCAGAAAGCAAACGCACAATAAAAATTTTAAGTAAATAATGCATAGACCAAATATACAACAAAAAAATCGCTTTCACATTGCAAATACCTCAACAACACATTAACTGCGTAGATCAATGTTAAGCGGTTCTGTGACATCGCTATTGGTTTCAACAAGACCATTGGGCCAAATACAAGCATCAATGTCTTAAGTAAAGTTAAGGATCAAAACATCACCTTTTTGGGAAGTTGGATTATCCGAAGTCATTCTGCTTGATCTGTAAGCTAACTAGCTAGCTTCAGTCTGGAGCGGCCGGCTGTTTCCTGGTCCCTGGCTTCTGTTTACAGCGTCGCTTCTCCACGCCGCCCCAGAAAACTACCACCGCTGCAGGCTGGCAGGGTGTGGCGTCTTGTCATAACCCGTCGGGAGTCACCCCAGCTCTAAAGTATGAAACGTGATGTCAAACAAGATTGGGAGACAGCACTGACACGTCGATGTGAGGATATTGACGATACGTTTCTCTCCAATCTAGCCGTAGTGTCATCGGCCCGCCCAGACTAAGATGATCAACTCATTAGAACCGCCTTTTCTCCCGGAGACGTTGTTCGGGTGACTTTCGTCTCGTCTTTATAAATTGTATTTAATTCTGTTGTGGATCTTTAAGGCTTGGAAGCAAGTGATCAACGGAAACCAAAGAAATAAACGACAAAGTCGCGTATGAAAAAGTTGTTTTTTAATTGCAGTGTGAGAGTCTGAACTTCCAATGCTGATTCAAATATGTAATATTAGTAAATAAGTAATATTAGTAAATAGGCATCGAATATGCACCTGAATGAACGCGTTCCTAATGTAATATCACATACAAGAAGGAAACGTCCTTATTGAACGGTAAAACTAGGATCAGTTGTATATATTATCTTCACGGTAGGATGTTGGGAGCTGAGAGGGTTGTGGTTCACACAGAAGCCTGGTCTGAACACTCCCTAGCAATGATGCTGTTGACATTAGACACACACACACACACACACACACACACACACACACACTCATACATACACACACAAACATTTTTAAAGACAGCCATAAAAAACATTTCACTAAAATAGGCTTCCTTTAAAAATAAATGTTAAAAAAAAACATTTAAAATACATAAAAACATGTGGAAAGTAGAAATATCTCTGTTGAGGGGGAGATGGAGGAAGTGGAGGAGGAAGAGGAGGGGGGGCTTCAGAGTCCAGGCATGATGTAGGCTATGTTGTCCAACGTGTTCGACTGTGAACAGCACAGAAGGTCAGAGGTTAAACCAGGATGAAGATACTGCTGATAGCGTTTCTGAATGTTGACTTTCAGCCTTTGGTTTATAATGCGGATGTTTGTTATGAAAACTCCTCCTGACTGTATATGTAGTATGATTGTATATGTAGTATAGAATAATGAACACCAAAATAAAGACTCCCGGAGTAATTGTGAGAACTCATTCCTCATTATCAACACTGTCAACACTGTAACCACTAGCAACACTGTAACCACTAGCAACACTGTAACCACTAGCAACACTGTCAATACTGTAACCACTAGCAACACTATCAACACTGTAACCACTATCAACACTGTAACCAATAGCAACACTATCAACACTATCAACACTGTAACCACTTGCAACACTAACAACACACTCAAGCTAGCTTTACTCCTCCTATGTATGTGTGTGTGTGTATATGTGTGCGTGTGTATCTCACCAGCACGTTGCGAGGACAGGCGTTGAGCTGAGGCACCTGAGAGGTGAGGCAGGTGAGAGGACCCAGAGCACACAGGATGGAGTCCAGCAGCACCGACAAGCTCCCTGAGACTGCTACCATACCCTGTACACACACACACAAACACTGAAACCATACCCTGTGCATACACACACACACTGAAACCATACCCTGTGTACACACACACACACACACACACACACAGAAACCATACCCTGTGTACACACACACACACACACACACAGACACTGAAACCATACCCTGTGTACACACACACACACACACACAGAAACCATACCCTGTGTACACACACACACACACACACACAGACACTGAAACCATACCCTGTGTACACACACACACACTGAAACCATACCCTGTGCACACACACACACTGTGGGCCATTTATTTGTGCATTGTGTGGTGGCGCACGGTAGCCTATCCCATAGGATTCAGGTTCCAAGTTAATATGCAATATTTCTCCATGTGTGTCTTTCGTTTTTATCAAGGATAGCCTACCCAATGTGTTTAATTTTGTCTAATGTATTTTTTAACTTTTTATTTCACATAATAGGCTATAAGCGTTATTTCGTCAAGTTTAGCCTACGTTTGAAGACGCAGCGTTTTTTCAAGTTCATTGTCTTTTCGTCATGTTAATAAATTGATCTTTCATTTGTTTTCTTTATTTAACCCTTATTTAATCTAACAGCTCAACAGTCACAATTATTGCCAGGATGTATGGTGGTTCATGTGTTTACTGTATGCTTTGCATCATGTCAGGCTAATTACATAACTTCATTAATAAAAATAGATTATCCGGATATTTCGGATACTATTTCAAATTCAAATAGTGAAATCATTTCAAATCCCCATCCCTAGTATATACAGTGTGTATTTACAGTGTGTGTGTGTGTATATACAGTGTGTATTTACAGTGAGTAAATTCACTCTTAGAACTCTGATGGGAGTCAGGTGGCTGAGCGGTTAGGGAATTGGGCTAGTAATCCGAAGGTTGCTGGTTCGATTCCCGGCCGTGGTAAATGACGTTGTGTCCTTGGGCAAGGCACTTCACCCTAGTTGCCTCGGGGGAATGTCCCTGTACTTACTGTAAGTCGCTCTGGATAAGAGCGTCTGCTAAATGACTAAATGTAAAAATGACTAAATGTGTGTATATACAGTGTGTGTGTGTGCTGACCTCAGTCTCCTGCAGCCTGTGTCCAATCAGAGACAGGGATTCCCCAAGCAGTTGCAGGTGGGCGGCGGCATCGATGGGGTCTACCTCTGGAACCCTGGCAGGGGAGAGAGACACACCCCCAGCCCCCCTGCTGGGGGAGCCCAAACCCGCCCCCAGCCCCGCCCCCAGCCCCGCCCCAAGTCCCACGCCCTTCAGAGAACCTGCACACACACAGACAAGACACACACACACACACAAACAAACATGTCAGTGTGGTGTCTGACATGAATGACTGAGCCAATGAGGTTTCCTGTCATGCTCGTCCAGGCGTGTGATTGGTCACCTTTGCTCCGGGCTCCATCTGTGGAGCTCTTGCGTTTTACGGTGGTGGCCTCCGCCTTGTTCTGCTTGTGCTGCAGATACTGAGCCTTCTGCCTCCACACCTGAGGAGGAGGGGCGATGAGGGGAGGAGAGGTGAGGAGGAGGGGAGAGGAGGAGGGGAGAGGTGAGGAGGAGGGGAGAGGAGGAGGGGAGAGATGAGGAGGAGGGGAGAGATGAGGAGGAGAGGAGGGGTGAGGAGGAGGGGAGGGGAGGGGAGGAGGAGGGGAGGGGAGGAGGAGGGGAGAGATGAGGAGGAGGGGAGAGATGAGGAGGAGAGAGGAGGAGAGAGGAGGAGGGTAGGGGAGAGATGAGGAGGAGGGGAGAAATGAGGAGGAGGGGAGGGGAGAGGAGGAGGGGAGAGATGAGGAGGAGGGGAGAGATGAGGAGGAGAGGAGGGGTGAGGAGGAGAGGAGGGGTGAGGAGGAGGAGAGGTGTCTCTCCTCTCCAGACATGAGTGACAGGTCTGCGGCTGTAACCATGGCAGCATAACTCACCAGCTTGTCTTTCTCAGGCAGCAGCTTCCACACCTCAGCCAGCCTCCTGCTGAGCTCCCCGAACACTGGAGACACACACATACACACAATACACCACACACATACACACAATACACCACACACACACCATACACACACACAATACACAAACACACCATACATACACACCCTTTTTACACAGAGATCCAGCAATATTGCTGTAAAAAACCCTCATTATGCCGGCTATCATCTTATCTTACTGGCTGTATCTTACTGGCTGTATCTTGCTGGCTGTATCTTGCTAGCTGTTTCTTGCTGGCTGTATCTTACAGGTTGCATCTTAGAGGTTGCATCTTACTGGCTGCATCTTACTGGCTGTATCTTACAGGCTGCATCTTACTGGCTGCTCCTGGCTGTACTCACCGAGACCAGGCTGCTCAGCATTGATGTTGACTCTGTACTCTTTACAGAACACCTGGTAGGCTGTCATGTTCTTCTTCTTAGGCTGAGAGATGGAAAAGAGGAGAGAGAGATGGAGAGGAGGAGAGAGAAAGATGGAGAGGAGAGAGAGATGGAGAGGAGGAGAGAGAGATGGAGAGGAGGAGAGAGAGAGATGGAGAAAGTAGAGAGAGATGGAGAGGAGAGAGAGATGGAGAGGAGGAGAGAGAGATGGAGAGGAGGAGAGAGAGAGATGGAGAAAGTAGAGAGAGATGGAGAGGAGAGAAAGATGGAGAGGAGAGAGAGATGGAGAGGAGGAGAGAGAGAGATGGAGAAAGTAGAGAGAGATGGAGAGGAGAGAGAGATGGAGAGGAGAGAGAGATGGAGAGGAGGAGAGAGTAGAGAGGAGGAGAGATGGAGAGAGTAGAGGGAGATGGAGAGGAGGAGAGAGAGAGATGAAGAGAGTGATGGAGAGGAAAGAGATGGAGAGAGTAAAGAGAGATGGAGAGAGTAGAGAGATAAAGAGGGGGAATGGGAAGAGAAAGAGTGATTAACATGTCATGTTAAAGATGTCAGCACAGACAGCTGAACCAGTCTGACCCAGACACACTTCCTGTCCTCATATATCCCTCCTGCTTCTATGCTCCCTCTCTTGCTCTCTCCTCCTCACCTTGTCTTTTTCCTGCAGCTTCTCTCTCTCCTTCTCCTCCTTCTTCCTCTTCTTCTCCAGGGTGGGGTCACACACCTGGTGGTGATGGTGGTGGGCGGGGCTGAACACCCCCCCTCCTGTGCCGTGACTGGTCGAGCTGTGGGAGTGGGAATGGCCTCTGGATGGGTCACCTGAGGACAACGTACAGGAGCACCAATAAGAGCTAGGGGGCGGGGGCATCACAGTAACGTTCTCTAAACCCACCTGGGGACAGGTGTACCCTCCCCAGGGTCTCACCTGATCCTTTGCTGTGTTTCTTCTCCTTGCCCTCCTTCTTCTCTCTCTCCTTCTCTCTCTCCTTCTTCTTCTTGCTCTTCTTGCTCTTCTTCTTCTTCTTGGACATGTGTGTGTATGAGTCGTCTATTACCAGCTCCCCCGCCTCCAGTTCTCCCCCCGAGGACGAGCTGTCCTCCCCCAGACCCCCACCGTAGTGACCTGGGGGAGGGGGGAGACGAGAGAGAAAAGGGAGAAATAGAGAAAGAAGGGGGATGGAACAGTAAATGAATTGAGGGAGGAAGGAGACAGACAGGGCAGATGAGCATGCATCAGGCTGGTCAGGGGGAGTGTCTCTGGGGGTCAGACGGGTCTTACCCTCCACCTCCACCTCCTTCCCCACCACCGGCAGCGGGTCCCTGGCCAGCTGCTTCTTCCTGGGGCCCTTGGAGAGACGCTCCCTGTCCCTCGACACCCCTCCCTTCCTGCCCCCGGAGGACGGGTGTGAGGGGAGAGGGAAGCTCTCCCCCTCCTCCTCCTTGGGCGAAAGGATGAGCTTCATCTTCAAGCCCTCAGCGTCGCGCAGGCTCAGGGGGTCGCGCAGGGTCGCAGGGTCGTCCTTGGCCACGCCCCCATGGAACAGAGAGGACTTGGAGGAGTGCTTCTTGGAGGAGGAGGAGGAGGAGGGGGGGCGGGAGTGGGAGGAGGAGGAGTGGGACCCCTTGCTGCCCCCGCTGCCCCCCTCCCGCTTGCGCTCCTTGGAGGAGGAGTGAGATGAGGAGAGGGAGGGATAGGAGGGCTTCTTGTGGAGGTGAGCGCTGGGGTCACAGCCGGTGGCCAGCGGGGAGGTGATGGCCTGTAGCAGACCCATGGCCGTGTCTGTGGGGTGGGAGGAGGACAGGGAGGGGGAGCGGTCCGCTGACTTACGCTTCTTCTTATGTGGAGGCAGCCCTGCCCCCTGGTGGTCTGGAGGGCAAAGCACATATGAACCATCGAGCACAGAACAGCAGGGAGAGTAAAGTATAACAGAGTAGAAGAATATGTGTATAATAAAGTTGAATGCTGCTGTTTACCCCGCCTCCACCAGGGGCAGTAGAGGCAGGCTCACCTCTGTAGTAGTACTCATCTGAATGCTTCTTCTTCTTCTTGTAAGAATCTCCTCCCAGCAGGAAGAGCTCAGAGTCCTGCAGGAAGTACAGAGTCACGCAGTACACAGTCAGGAAGTACAGAGTCAGGAAGTACACAGTCAGGAAGTACACAGTCAGGAAGTACACAGTCAGGAAGTACACAGCCAAGAAGTACACAGTCAGGAAGTACACAGCCAGGAAGTACACAGCCAGGAAGTACACAGTCAGGAAGTACACAATCAGGAAGTATACAGTAGGGATGGGACTGTGGCACTGACACATCGATGCTTGTGTCGCAAAACCAATACGCAGTTTCGAAAGTGTTTTGGAGCTTGTATCAAATTACGATAACCACGTGACTGATGATGTTCAATGCTTCAAATGTCACGAACTGGTTCGAAGTTTTGCCGCTCTTCTGAACCAGAGCCACAGAGGGAACGAAGCCACCGCTTCTTGTTGAAGACAAATCTCACATTGCCAGAGAAGCAGCACCTCAAACCCACATGATTCCAGGCATCACTCGAGTTTTTTCCATCGGTCATTATGATTTAGCCTAATCCGTATTGTAATAATTATAAATCCATTCACTTATGAAAATGTCGTCATCATATTTACAGTGTCATGTTATTTGAAACGTAACATGATAGGACTAGGTACTCGTCAACATTGTCAACATTAATAATAATAAAGTCCCCCTAGTTCACAATAGGCCTACATATCACAAATGTTAAGAATAAGAACAAATCAGTGTAATCTAGTTTAATTGATATAAAGACCGTATCGTATAAAGACCGTCCACCCGCACCAACAAGTAACAACTTTTTTGGTGGTGTAGCTGGTTAAAGCGATGTTCGGCGACGTGTTGTTAACGCGAGTCTGGAAACCCAAGTTTGCGCCCCAGTGCCGGGCACCTCGGACGATATTCTTTAACTTTTACTGTGAGAAAATGACAATTCTAACGGCCTACAGATGTATCACAACATTTTAATGTGTGGGCACTAATATCAGATCTAAATGAATACATGTAGCCTTAATTAAAATATTAAATAACGTAGGGTAGGCTACCCTGCACTGTGTCTGGTAGCTGAGGAGGATTCACCCTGCACTGTGTCTGGTAGCTGAGGAGGGTTCATCCTGCACTGTGTCTGGTAGCTGAGGAGGGTTCACCATGCACTGTGTCTGGTAGCTGAGGAGGGTTCACCCTGCACTGTGTCTGGTAGCTGAGGAGGGTTCACCCTGCCCTGTGTCTGGTAGCTGAGGAGGGTTCACCCTGCACTGTGTCTGGTAGCTGAGGAGGGTTCACCCTGCACTGTGTCTGGTAGCTGAGGAGGGTTCACCCTGCACTGTGTCTGGTAGCTGAGGAGGGTTCACCCTGCACTGTGTCTGGTAGCTGAGGAGGGTTCATCCTGCACTGTGTCTGGTAGCTGAGGAGGGTTCACCATGCACTGTGTCTGGTAGCTGAGGAGGGTTCACCCTGCACTGTGTTTGGTAGCTGAGGAGGGTTCACCCTGCACTGTGTCTGGTAGCTGAGGAGGGTTCACCCTGCACTGTGTCTGGTAGCTGAGGAGGGTTCACCCTGCACTGTGTCTGGTAGCTGAGGAGGGTTCACCCTGCACTGTGTCTGGTAGCTGAGGAGGGTTCACCCTGCACTGTGTCTGGTAGCTGAGGAGGGTTCACCCTGCACTGTGTCTGGTAGCTGAGGAGGGTTCACCCTGCACTGTGTCTGGTAGCTGAGGAGGGTTCATCCTGCACTGTGTCTGGTAGCTGAGGAGGGTTCACCCTGCACTGTGTCTGGTAGCTGAGGAGGGTTCATCCTGCACTGTGTCTGGTAGCTGAGGAGGGTTCACCCTGCACTGTGTCTGGTAGCTGAGGAGGATTCACCCTGCATTGTGTCTGGTAGCTGAGGAGGGTTCACCCTGCACTGTGTCTACTGTAGAACTGAACACTTTTAATCCTTGGTTCTCTGCTATGCTTTCTATATGAATATCACTTTGAATAAAAGCATCTGATAAATGATTATGTATGTGTGCGTTTGTGTATGTGTGTGTGTCTGTGTATGTATGCGAGTCTGTGTGTGTGTCTGTGAGTTTGTGTCTGTGTGTTGCTAGGTTACCTTGGGGCGTTTCTTGGAAGACTTGCGCACCTGGGCAGCGATCTCCTCCTCCTCCCTCAGCAGGTCCTTATAGGACCGCCTCTTCTCCCGCTGGCTGCGTCCCGCCACTAGGCCCCGCTCGCCCTCCAGCGCCCCCTCTGGCACGGAAGACAGACAGAAGAGGGTTACCATGACACCTGGCTACGATTAAATTTCATCAGCTCATGTTCTAGAACGCAGCTAATGCTGCAGTAGTGTTCTAGAACGCAGCTAATTCTGCAGTCATGTTCTAGAACGCAGCTAATTCTGCAGTCGTGTTCTAGAACGCAGCCTACCCATGAATCCCTTCTTCTTGATCTCTTCGAAGGCCATGCTGGCTCCTGGGTTCGTCTTCTTTCTGCTCCTCTGGTCACACCTGGACCGCAGTCACACGGATTACTGCTTACTGGACACAAGATAATAATAACAATGTGTTCATTTAGCACATGCTTTAAATCACATGCTTTAATCCAAAGCCCATAGAGGGAAATTTGAACCTACGACCTCTAGATCTGCAGTCTAATGCTCTAACCACTGAGCTACACCTAGTTAGAATACTCAAAAATGCTGAAAATTAGGTTTTCATAGTAAGCTAACCAAAGAGAGGAGACTGTTGTGTACAAGAAAGTCCCATGTTTACATTCACATATTAGGATATAGCTAGTTATAAACCAGCGTCCATGGTATGGTAGCATAAAGCTAACTTCAGCAGATTCTGGCTCTCAGCAGGACTGAGGCAGGCGGGTCTCCGGTTGCTCTGCAGACAGTCTAGGGCTTGCCGGGTCAAAAGTTTGGAAACTCACCGATAGATGCCCTGACGTGACAAGAACCCGTATTGTGTTCGCTTATAATGATACAGTTGCAATACTTTTCAGGGGTTTAATTGAAACAAAAATTCCCGCCTACCCACTTTGTAAAAGATACACAAACACACCCCCTTCCACGCACTGCCACGGAATCCCCTGCTCTCCCTGCATTTACTTGGGTGGAAGTCAGATTGCTGAATACAAGCTCGGCTGCCCGGGCGAGACAGCGCTAAGGCAGCCCGAGGCTCAGAGGACCATCTAGGCCGTGTCGGTCTTTAGTGAGCGCAGGCTACCGTTTTCATAGATTTAACTCGCCTGTTATACTTTGCAATAATGGAACAAGGGTATGAACATCTCTCTATCCACGCAGCTGACCATAAGTATGAACATACACGAATTTACTACCTCTTTGGTTCATCAATTTACGCGGGTCCCAGTCGCCATCTTTGATCAGTCAACAACAATGCGTGTCGGCTGGGGGAGGAGCTTAGCCAGATCCGCCAATCAGCACAATGAGAGTGGAGCCATTTTCACACTGCTCTATTTTGATTGGACGAAAATCTCCTTCTCCTCCGTCCGTTTGTTTGACAGTGCAGTCAAACAGCAAATCATAACGTTATCATAACTAGTTACATGTTTAAATGAATGAATAAAGAATAGAATAAATTAGAAAATAATGAAAAACAAAAAAAACATTCAATATAAAACTAGACTAGAAAAAACATATAAAGTAAACCAGAGCCAAGAATCACGGATATTTACAAACTTCGTTTATTGATCAGCAAACAATGTACTCAACAATAACCGTTATTAAATGTCGACATTAGACGGCAATGTACCCTTGGCATGCTTGGCAGCAGTACAGGCAGTGATACACAAATACATTTTGAGGGAAAGGAAATGGTTAAAAAGTTGGGAGATCGGCATGTGTGCACGCACACACACACACACTCTCTCTAAACACACACTCTCTCTCAACGCACACACTCAAATGCACAATAAGTGCATGTTGACTCTCTCTCCACACACACACAATCCCAGCCCCCTCTAGTGGCCCCCCAGACTCTGCTTGAGGCTGAGGGAGGTGAAGCTGGCAAGCAGCTCCGTCACCTCATCCACCTGCAGATGAAACACACCTCAGCTTCACCTAGGACTCCTGTGCGTGTTGTGTGTGTGTGTCTGCTGTGTGTGTGTGTGTCTGCTATGTGTGTGTGTCTGCCATGTGTGTGTCTGCCATGTGTGTGTGTCTGCCATGTGTGTGTGTCTGCTATGTGTGTGTGTCTGCCATGTGTGTGTCTGCTATGTGTGTGTCTGCTATGTGTGTGTGTCTGCCATGTGTGTGTGTGTCTGCCATGTGTGTGTCTGCCATGTGTGTGTGTCTGCTATGTGTGTGTGTCTGCTATGTGTGTGTGTCTGCTATGTGTGTGTGTCTGCTATGTGTGTGTGTCTGCTATGTGTGTGTGTCTGCTATGTGTGTGTGTCTGCCATGTGTGTGTCTGCTATGTGTGTGTGTCTGCTATGTGTGTGTGTCTGCCATGTGTGTGTGTGTGTCTGCTATGTGTGTGTCTGCTATGTGTGTGTGTCTGCTATGTGTGTGTCTGCTATGTGTGTGTGTCTGCTATGTGTGTGTGTCTGCTATGTGTGTGTGTCTGCCATGTGTGTGTGTGTCTGCTATGTGTGTGTGTCTGCTATGTGTGTGTGTCTGCCATGTGTGTGTCTGCTATGTGTGTGTGTCTGCTATGTGTGTGTGTCTGCCATGTGTGTGTGTCTGCTATGTGTGTGTGTCTGCTATGTGTGTGTGTCTGCTATGTGTGTGTCTGCTATGTGTGTGTGTCTGCTATGTGTGTGTGTCTGCCATGTGTGTGTCTGCTATGTGTGTGTGTCTGCTATGTGTGTGTGTCTGCTATGTGTGTGTGTCTGCCATGTGTGTGTCTGCTATGTGTGTGTGTCTGCTATGTGTGTGTGTCTGCCATGTGTGTGTCTGCCATGTGTGTGTGTCTGCTATGTGTGTGTGTCTGCTATGTGTGTGTGTCTGCTATGTGTGTGTGTCTGCTATGTGTGTGTCTGCTATGTGTGTGTGTCTGCTATGTGTGTGTGTCTGCTATGTGTGTGTGTCTGCTATTTGTGTGTGTCTGCTATGTGTGTGTGTCTGCCATGTGTGTGTGTGTCTGCCATGTGTGTGTCTGCTATGTGTGTGTGTCTGCTATGTGTGTGTCTGCTATGTGTGTGTGTGTCTGCTATGTGTGTGTGTCTGCCATGTGTGTGTGTGTCTGCTATGTGTGTGTGTCTGCCATGTGTGTGTCTGCAATGTGTGTGTGTCTGCCATGTGTGTGTGTGTCTGCCATGTGTGTGTGTCTGCTATGTGTGTGTGTCTGCTATGTGTGTGTCTGCTATGTGTGTGTGTCTGCTATGTGTGTGTGTCTGCCATGTGTGTGTCTGCTATGTGTGTGTGTCTGCTATGTGTGTGTGTCTGCCATGTGTGTGTGTGTCTGCTATGTGTGTGTGTCTGCCATGTGTGTGTCTGCTATGTGTGTGTGTGTCTGCTATGTGTGTGTGTCTGCTATGTGTGTGTGTCTGCTATGTGTGTGTGTCTGCCATGTGTGTGTGTGTGTCTGCCATGTGTGTGTCTGCTATGTGTGTGTGTCTGCTATGTGTGTGTCTGCTATGTGTGTGTGTCTGCTATGTGTGTGTCTGCTATGTGTGTGTGTCTGCTATGTGTGTGTGTCTGCCATGTGTGTGTGTCTGCTATGTGTGTGTCTGCTATGTGTGTGTGTCTGCTATGTGTGTGTGTCTGCCATGTGTGTGTCTGCTATGTGTGTGTGTCTGCTATGTGTGTGTGTCTGCCATGTGTGTGTGTCTGCTATGTGTGTGTGTCTGCTATGTGTGTGTGTCTGCCATGTGTGTGTCTGCTATGTGTGTGTGTCTGCTGTGTGTGTGTGTCTGCCATGTGTGTGTGTCTGCTATGTGTGTGTGTCTACTATGTGTGTGTGTCTGCCATGTGTGTGTCTGCTATGTGTGTGTGTCTGCTGTGTGTGTGTGTCTGCTATGTGTGTGTGTGTCTGCCATGTGTGTGTCTGCTATGTGTGTGTGTCTGCTATGTGTGTGTGTCTGCTGTGTGTGTGTGTGTGTCTGCTATGTGTGTGTGTCTGCTATGTGTGTGTGTCTGCTATGTGTGTGTGTCTGCTGTGTGTGTGTGTGTCTGCTATGTGTGTGTGTCTGCTGTGTGTGTGTGTCTGCTGTGTGTGTGTGTCTGCCATGTGTGTGTCTGCCATGTGTGTGTGTGTGTCTGGTATGTGTGTGCTCACCTGTTCCTTGGTGCGTGTGTGCTGCAGCTGAGTGGAGATGTGCTCCAGTCTCTCCCTGGCCTCACGCTGACCCATCACACTCAGGTACTCCCTCAGCATCTGCAGGATCTGCGCACACACACACACACACCCCACCACACACACACACACACCCGACTGTTACGGCCACAACAGATGGCAGCTCTTGTGTCTCACCAGATTACTGTGTACATATGCTGCGTGTTTAGACAGTGTTACCTGTGTAACCTCTCCTCTCAGGGTGTGTGTGTTACCTGTGTAACCTCTCCTCTCAGGGTGTGTTTGTGTTACCTGGGTAACCTCTCCTCTCAGGGTGTGTTTGTGTGTGTGTGTGTTACCTGGGTAACCTCTCTTCTCAGGGTGTGTTTGTGTGTGTGTTACCTGGGTAACCTCTCCTCTCAGGGTGTGAACACTGTGTGCATCCCCCTCCTGCAGGATGCTGAGTTTGGAGCGGGCCAGGTGCAGAGGGGTCCTGCCTGCACGGTCCAGGGCGTCCACACGCGCACCTGAACACAAACACACACGGATCCAGCATGTGTGTATGACTTTGTGTAAGTGTGTATCTAGTGTTCATCTAAGTGTGTGTGTGTGGGCCTCTCACCTCCTCTTAGCAGTGTGGTGATGACAGGCACATGATTGGTACAGGCCGCTGCAGAGATGGAGAAATTTGGAGAGAATGGAGAGAGATGGAGAGAGAGAAGAAAGGAGGATTGGCTTCTGGCTCACATGAAAACAGGTTCCAGTGTTCTCTAGTATATTATGTTATAGTTTATTAGAGAACACAGTCTGTGTCAGTGTGTGTTACCCAGGTGAAGGTGTGTGTGTTACCCAGGTAAAGGTGTGTGTGTTGCCCAGGTGAAGGGGTGTGTGTTACCCAGGTGAGGTGTGCGTGTTACCCAGATGGAGGGGTGTTTTACCCAGGTGGAGGTGTGTGTGTTACCCAGGTGGAGGTGTGTGTGTTACCCAGGTGGAGGTGTGTGTGTTACCCAGGTGGAGGTGTGTGTGTTACCCAGGTGGAGGTGTGTGTGTGTTACCCAGGTGGAGGGGTGTGTGTTACCCAGGTGGAGGGGTGTGTGTTACCCAGGTGGAGGTGTGTGTGTTACCCAGGTGAAGGTGTGTGTGTGTTACCCAGGTGGAGGGGTGTGTGTGTTACCCAGGTGGAGGTGTGTGTGTTACCCAGGTGGAGGGGTGTGTGTGTTACCCAGGTGGAGGGGTGTGTGTTACCCAGGTGGAGGGGTGTGTTCCCCAGCCCGTCTCTCTGGTTGGGATCTGCTCCGGAGCTCAGCAGCAGCTGCACTGCAGCACCACCAGGGGGCAGAGGAGAGCAGTACATCACCTTCACATTCAATACAGGTGAAGCGTGGCGGTGACCGTGTGGGGGTGTGACCGCGTGTCTGTGTTTGTGAATGCGCTGGTACCGATGGTGTCGTTCCCGTTGCAGGAGGAGAAGTGCAGAGCGGTCCGGCCCTTTTCATCTGCTGCACACGGATCCACCTGCTCCTGGAGGAGCCGGCGCACTGGGGGGCAGGAAGAGGAACTTTACGTTTCTGCACTAGGGTTGCAAAATTCCGGGAATATTCAAAGTTGGAAACTTTCCACGGGAATTAACGGGAATATACGTGAATTAACAGGAATAAACTGGAAATTTTGGGGTAATTTAACTATATTTACCTTGTTATAAGCAGACATGCATGCAAACATTTATAATACAACTTTTGTGTGGACATACATACATCCTACTCTCACTGCTGTAAAAAGTTAGTCTACTGTATACATTTACATTTAGTCATTTAGCAGACGCTCTTATCCAGAGCGACTTACACTAAGTACAGGGACATTCCCCCCAAGGCAAGTAGGGTGAAGTGCCTTGCCCAAGGACACAACGTCTTTTTACACGGCCAGGAATCGAACCGGCAACCTTCAGATTACTAGCCCAATTCCTTAACCGCTCAGCCACCTGACTCCCGTATACAAACTTTAAAATGAACATGGCTTCAGTTTACCAAGTAATCAATATGCTAGGTAAGGACAAACAGTGTTGGGAAAGTTCACTTTCTACATGAACTAGTTCAGTTCATAGTTAAAATGTTTTAACTAAGTTCACAGCTCCAGAAATGTCTTTCAATATATTGCCAGCTATAATTGAAATCTCTGTCTGCAATACCGCTCTTGGCCTCTACGCAATTCGGCGCTCTCACACTTGCCAGGCATAGGGCTGAAATGCAACACTGATGACAAAGACCTTCAAAAACAACAGAACGTTTTACGTTTAGGTTTATGTTTCTGGCAGACAATGTTCCCAACCAGCTGCATTCAGGGTCCAGCTGAGCTAGGCGTGCATAGTCTTGCCAATATTCCCGTGGAAACTTTCTCAAAGGCAGAGAAGAATACCCAGGTTTACACTTATCAACATTTCTATCCACTGGGGGACCAAAGGCAGGCTAGGGGAACTCATATTTACATTTAGTCATTTGGCAGACGCTCTTATCCAGAGCGACTTACAGTAAGTACAGGGACATTCTCCCCGAGGCAAGTAGGGTGAAGTGCCTTGCCCAAGGACACAACGTCAGTTGGCATGACCGGGAACTGGCAACAGTTCGATTCGGATTACTAGCCCGCTTCCCTAACCGCTCAGCCACCTGACTCCCTATATTAATATATCTTATATTAATGTTAAATAACCTCATAAAGTGAAATGTTCATGCCCTTTAAAGCCACAAGAAACTTGGTTTGAAATAGTGAAAATGTATATGATATCGAAGTTCTAACCCTAACTCTTATTTCGCCATTAAAACCCTAGCATAACCACGCCCAATTCAAACCCACTGTCAAGAAAGTTACACAAACTTAAATGACAATATATATTTGTTTTTATTGAATCTAATGTCTCATAATTTTAAATGCTTACTATTATGTACATGAGACCCTAAAGTACTTACTTGGAACGATTTTGTGGATCTGGAGTCCTGGTTAGGGTTAGGGCTTTAATTGATAATAGCATTCTTGCTCCCATAACAGTGACCCTGTGGTCTATACTGGTCTAGTCCCATAACCCTGACCCTGTGGTCTATACTGGTCTAGTCCCATAACCCTGACCCTGTGGTCTATACTGGTCTAGTCCCATAACCCTGACCCTGGGGTCTATACTGGTCTAGTCCCATAACCCTGACCCTGTGGTCTATACTGTGGGGAGTCAAATGTCTGAGCTGTTAGGAAATCGGGCTATTAATCAGAAGTTGCCGGTTCAATTCCCGGCCGTGCAATTGACGTTGTTTCCTTGGGCAAAGCACTTCACCCTATTTGCCTCGGGGGAATGTCCCTATACTTACTGTAAGTCGCTCTGGATAAGAGCCTCTACTAAATGACAAAATGTAAATGTCTATACTGGTCTAGTCCGGCAGGGTTCAGAGGCAGGGATCAGAGGCAGGGAGGGCTCGTGTCAGGGGTTGCGACCCAGGCCTGGAGTCTCTTCCTACCTGTGTCGATGTCGTTGCCGTTTGCTGCTTCTCTCAGTCTCTTCACAGCTGAGGAGACACAGAACTTCATGAGACAGAGGGAACAAGGGTGGGAGAGAGTAAGAGGGAGGGGGAGAAAGAGAGAGACAGACTGTGGGAGTTGGGGCAAATTTTTTCTGAAATAGATGTTGTTGGCTAGCTCGTTATGGAAACAATTTGCTTAACGGCATTCCGTAAATTTCACAGATAACGTTACAGACAATGGTCTTATTCAGTCCATGCTGTTTTCACAGGTAATCAGATAAGCACAGTCAGCTAGTACTAGGTATAGGCGTGTTCTCTCTTTCTGTCGATTGGAGCGTGTGGCAAACATGCTACATACAAAAGAATAGATGATACCGTAAATATCTTTTCCAATTGGCCCCACGTTCCTCCGTGCTCTCCCGTGCCGCCGAGCTTGACTTGATGTCACCTTCCCGGGCTTGATCGCGACTCCCGCCCCCGACCCAACTCTATTCGGTTCCCACAACAAGTGTAGGTACCGGAGTTCCTGCTCCGCCGACTCTCCGGTACAACCGAGCACCACATTGCTCTGTCCCAGTCCAGACAGTCCAAATCCGACAGCGGAAGCTCCGTCTATCCTCTCGTCGTTTTTCTTTGGTTCTACGTCTTTCTCCTCTGTCTCCGGTCGCGGACCCGTCTCAACCATATACTCCCCCTCGGAACTCGAGCGCTCGTCATCCGAGGCTGTAGAAACAATTGGGCTCCACCCGTCCATATCTACCGGATGAGACGATTAGTCGAGCTCTATCTATAGTTCTCTAGATCAAAACAAACGGCAAAATAGTCATTTCTACTGATCCACGGCCTTGATAATCCAAATTCTAGTTGTACTTCTTCCTTTACCATCGCCGCCCCTTCTAGGCTACATGTCAACACAGAACACGTAGTATTTTACGCACACCGCCATTGTGGCTCAAGTTGTATTTGTATGACTGTGATAGAGGAGTTCCGGTACTAGATCCAACATGTCCGATGTTGCATAATTTTTCATCGCTGCGAAATTCAACAAAACGCACGTCCATTGCTCAGGCGACATTTTAAAAGCATCCACGACCAATCAGAGCACAGATTCACTGGTGTTAGTCCAATAGAAACAAAAACAACTGAACACATTCGGAAGAATTCAAATCCAAAGAAAATGGGCAAATTAAACGTAATACATTGAAATCAGATTGTGAACATACATGGCTTTGATTATATACATAAATTAATTGTTTTTATTTGAAAAAACGGAATGAGAAATATTGATATTTCAAAATAACTAAAATATTTACTGACATTCTCTCTATAATATCTGTGAACAGAGAAGACAGAAACACAGCCTAACATACAGTATAAAAAATAAATAGTGCATAATTATTTCCTCACTGATTTCTTCACTGTGAAACCCAACCCATCACCAACAAACTATACATTTCATTAAAGCTACATTTCATTAAAGCTACAATTCTATCTTTAGAAATAATGGCGAGTCGAATATAATAATGATTTGGTAAAGAGTAGGATGGGGAGGAGCACATGAACAAGTCTGCTCATAATGTACATTTAGCATTTCAAAGTGAGGATGTGTGAGGTAGAGTTAGTCCAGTACACATCCACACTAGTTCTGGCTGTGTCTGTGTTGATTTCCTGTGGTCAGAGGTCCTGTGGTTTGAACAGTCAGAAGTCAAAGTTCATGGGTGATGACACGGAGGCTGCCCCTGGCGTCAGCGTGCCGGGGAAGGAGGGGCCGGGGGGGGCGGAGTCCTGCTGGGAGGGGCGTGGCCATGCCTCGTCATTATCCTGCCCTCTGCTACCCATCAGCCCCTGCTTCTTTAGGTAACCCTGACGACAGAACAGCGGAGGCTGGTGATTGGTCAGGGAGAAGCGGAAACAGGACTCTGTAGGAGACAGAGTTCATTATTATTCATTTGTTGTTTGTGACATTCGTGTTTTTTTATGTATTTATCAGATGCTTTTATCCAAAGCGACATACATCTACACCCTCCTGATCTGCAGTCAAATAAGCTCTACTGTACTTATCCCTGGTGTTGTTGATGGTGGTGTTGTTGATTTTATTGATGGTGGTGTTGTTGATGGTGGTGTTGTTGATGTTATTGATGGTGGTGTTGTTGATGTTGTTGTACCTGCGTAGAAGGCTCTGAGGTCCGTCTGAAGGCAGTGCTCCAGGAAGCGACGCAGCGGTTGGCTGTGAGAGACAGGCCCCTCCCACTCAGTCAGGAAGTCCTCGATCATGTGATGTATGGCAGCGGGTCGGGGGAGGGGCCAGCCCGGGGGGCGAAGTCTCATCTCCCTCTCTGAGCAAACAGAGGGATGAGGAGGAGAGGGATGAGGAGGAGAGGGATGAGAGGGATTAGGGAGGAGAGGGATGAGGGAGGAGAGGGATGAGGGAGGAGAGGGATGAGGGAGGAGGAGGAAAGAGAACCGTTAGCTATCATCATTAGGGTGGACAGACCAAACATTTCGTATCAATTTTGCTCAGTTTTTCTTTCTAACATGTATGTAACCTAACGTAACTTAAAGGGGTCATTGATTGCAGAACCAAATGTACCTTGTCACAGCTGAATAACGACAGTTCAGTGGGTAAAATGGACATACAGTGAACCTCAAAGTCCATTGACACCTCTTTCCTATGCAAATCTCACAATTAAAAAAATGTAGCTGTAAAACGGTCTGTTTTAAAAAATCCACTGTTGTGACGTCACAACGGGGGCTCCACCTTTTTTGCTCTGGTCTGTACCTTTGTCATGCCCCAAAATGTGCTGCGAACTGCTCTGTGTACTTCCACAGAATTACAAAAAATAAAGTTTTTCTAACATTGAAAATGGACTACGGTGGTAAATGCAGTGTTCCAGGCTGTAAAGGGAATGCTGACACTGAGTATTCCTAAGGAACCAAACACTCGACGGGCTGTGATGAGAAGATCCCTGTGCAGTTCGACCCTCAATTACACATTTGCTCGAACCTTTTCACCGAGGACAGTTTTGAAAAACTGGCACATTGTAAAGCATGATTTCCTATGAAGCTGTTGCTGAAAAGAGGTGCTGTTCTTCACAACCGCAAGATGTTTTCGCTAACAGTTATTAGCAATGCTAACGTATCCTGCCTGTATCTAGCATCTGTAGAATGTGTGATGATTTAGTTTATTGGCAATGGGGCTAACGTTATTTCATGTTCCTAACTGTGTTTCATTCAAACCTAGTGCTAACGTTACCCACCTTAGTCGATCCTGTTTGCTTCGACAACAGAAGTGGAAACAACTAACGTAATCATTTCAAATGATATCTAGTCAATCTGTTGAAAACAGTGTTGTGTAGACACAATATATTTATTTGTACGTTTTTATTTCAAGTCTCCACTTTCTTGTTTCATTGAGTGCTGTTGGCCGTGTTGAGTCTTTGCTCCACAGCTTCACTCGTTGTAAACCAACCAATCAGCGCACAGCTCATCTATATATTCATGAGCATACCATAAAAGGAGAAAACCTAGCGTTTTTTCCCGGGACAAGTTCACAGGATGCATCAGGGGGCATAGAACAGCACCCGGGCCATTTTCAGACCAACCAATGTTACATACCCTATTCGGAGACCTTAAGGAACAGTGTGAAATACCCCCAAAAAAACTGAGACTGATGGCACCAAAATGCTTTTTGGAATTCTTTTCAAAGCATAGGTTTTACTTCAGTTTTCTAGTAATGACTAGCAAGAAATGTCAGTCAAGTATTAATTTTGCTGTATTAATTTTAGCCGTAGTAGGTTTGATGACAACGTTTGCTAACTAGTTATCCAGTCAGAAGTATTGTAGATGACTAGTTATCCAGTCAGAAGTATTGTAGCTAGCTAGTTATCAAGTCAGAAGTCCGGTAGCTAGCTGGTTATCCAGTCAGAAGTCTTGTAGCTAGTGTGAGGGTTCAGGTGGAATACTGGGTCCGTGGGCACCCTCTCCTGGGAGGTAGGCCCAAGGACACCTAAATTATATAATTGAGTAACCAGGTGAAATGCATGAACTTTATTGTGCTTTCTTTAAAAGGTCCTGAGTACATTTACATTTAGTCATTTAGCAGACACTCTTATCCAAAGCGACTTACAGTAAGTACAGGGACATTCCCCCGAGGCAAGTAGGGTGAAGTGCCTTGCCCAAGGACACAACGTCAGTTGGCATGACCTGGAATCGAACTGGCAACCTTCGGATTACTAGCCCGATTCCCTCACCGCTCAGCCACCTGACTCCCCACTGATTAGGTGAAGGAGGGGGGGGAAGCACAGAGTGGAGCCAGAATACTCATGCAGACGGCGGTTGAGGGACCGCCTGTGGTTTCTACGATTGGTGTTATCATTTTGTTTTGACGTAAACAGTGTTTATTTTACCTTTTTGATATCCTAGTACGGCAGTGTGCCTACTTGTTTTCTGGCTTCCCTGAACCAAAAATACAACCGAAGCGTTACTGGCAATTTTCCGTCTCAGTTTCCTGTCCTGCACCCGGGGAACGTATTAGGTGACTGAGCTAGTAAATCGTCACACTAACTAGTTATCCAGTCAGAAGTCCTGTAGCTAGCTACTAGTGATGGTCATCTAGTTCTTGAAACTCCGACGATTACTTCTGTGAGCTGTGTTTGATAACCAATAATATTCCTTTATTAATATGACAGGTCAATTATATTAGCATAAATACCCACAATTAAAAAGTTTTGATTATGAAAAGCCCCTAACATCACGACTGGGAACTGTGTCTGTATTGATGTGTACCCTGGCTTGCCATGAGTTTAGCAGGGATCAAACCGTCTGAAAAGGTCTCTGCAACAGTCATAAGCCCAACGGGTAATGTCTGCCAACTGTAAAAAGATACATTTTGTTTTTTGAATGCGTTTACTCACATAAGATTATTTACCTCAGGAAATTAATTTATTAAAGCGTGAATTTGTTCTCATTAGAACGTTCCATCATCATGGAAAAGTAATAGTGTTGATTAAACAACACAGTACTGACCAGTAGGGATGTTATTACAGTACTGACCTGTGGGCAGGGTGTGGTAGAAGTAGAGGACGGGATGGAGGAAGTTGGACCTCCAGGCACGGGGCCACTCAGACTCAGCCCGGCCGGGCCCCAGGGGGTCGCTGGAGCGGTTCAGCCCATACTGCAGCACCAGGACCAGCAGGCCGCCGGGCGGGGCAGGTCGGCCGGACAGGGAGGGGAACCGGGGAAGAGCCTGCAGGGGGAACTCCTCCAGGTACTCACACTGGGCCCTGGGGGAGGAGAGCTGTTACACTGGGCCCTGGGGGAGGAGAGCTGTTACACTGGGCCCTGGGGGAGGAGAGCTTATACACTGGGCCCTGGGGGAGGAGGGGGGAGGAGAGCTGTTACACTGGGCCCTGGGGGAGGAGAGCTTATACACTGGGCCCTGGGGGAGGAGAGCTTATACACTGGGCCCTGGGGGAGGAGAGCTGTTACACTGGGCCCTGGGGGAGGAGAGCTATCACACTGGGCCCTGGGGGAGGAGGAGAGCTGTTACACTGGGCCCTGGGGGAGGAGGGGGAGGAGAGCTGTTACACTGGGCCCTGGGGGAGGAGGAGAGCTGTTACACTGGGCCCTGGGGGAGGAGGGGGAGGAGAGCTGTTACACTGGGCCCTGGGGGAGGAGAGCTGTTACACTGGGCCCTGGGGGAGGAGGGGGAGGAGAGCTGTTACACTGGGCCCTGGGGGAGGAGGGGGGAGGAGAGCTGTTACACTGGGCCCTGGGGGAGGAGGGGGAGGAGAGCTGTCACACTGGGCCCTGGGGGAGGAGGAGAGCTGTTACACTGGGCCCTGGGGGAGGAAAGCTGTTACACTGGGCCCTGGGGGAGGAGAGCTGTCACACTGGGCCCTGGGGGAGGAGAGCTGTTACACTGGGCCCTGGGGGAGGAGAGCTGTTACACTGGGCCCTGGGGGAGGAGGGGGGAGGAGAGCTGTCACACTGGGCCCTGGGGGAGGAGAGCTGTCACACTGGGCCCTGGGGGAGGAGGAGAGCTGTTACACTGGGCCCTGGGGGAGAAGGGGGGAGAGCTGTTACACTGGGCCCTGGGGGAGGAGGGGGGAGGAGAGCTGTTACACTGGGCCCTGGGGGAGGAGGAGAGCTGTTACACTGGGCCCTGTGGGAGGAGGAGAGCTGTTACACTGGGCCCTGTGGGAGGAGGAGAGCTGTTACACTGGGCCCTGGGGGAGGAGGGGGGAGGAGAGCTGTTACACTGGGCCCTGGGGGAGGAGGGGGGAGGAGAGCTGTCACACTGGGCCCTGGGGGAGGAGAGCTGTTACACTGGGGCCCTGGGGGAGGAGAGCTGTCACACTGGGCCCTGGGGGAGGAGAGCTGTTACACTAGGGCCCTGGGGGAGGAGGAGAGCTGTTACACTGGGCCCTGGGGGAGGAGGGGGGAGGAGAGCTGTTACACTGGGCCCTGGGGGAGGAGAGCTGTTACACTGGGCCCTGGGGGAGGAGGGGGGAGGAGAGCTGTCACACTGGGCCCTGGGGGAGGAGAGCTGTCACACTGGGCCCTGGGGGAGGAGGGGGGAGGAGAGCTGTCACACTGGGCCCTGGGGGAGGAGAGCTGTTACACTGGGGCCCTGGGGGAGGAGAGCTGTCACACTGGGCCCTGGGGGAGGAGAGCTGTTACACTGGGGCCTGGGGGAGGAGGAGAGCTGTTACACTGGGCCCTGGGGGAGGAGGAGAGCTGTTACACTGGGCCCTGGGGGAGGAGGAGAGCTGTTACACTGGGCAAGGAGGGGGGAGAGGGGTACCACTCACCCCTGCAGCAGCACCACATCCCCCAGCGTGCTGAACATCTGGTACGGTCCAGATGCCTCGTTGACCCGCCTCAGCAGCCAGCTAAGCAGCTGATTGGTCCACAGCTTTGTTACCGGCCAGGGGTTGCTATGGTAACGCTGCTCCAACAGTCGGTGAACTGCCCGCACTGAGAAGAGAAGGATGGTTAGGAGTGGTTACCAGGTGTGTGTGTGTGAGTGTAGTACCAGATATGTGTGTGTGTGTAGTACCAGGTGTGTGTGTGTGTGTACCAGGTGTGTGTGTACCAGGTGTGTGTGTGTACCAGGTGCGTGTGTGTGTGTGTACCAGGTGTGTGTGTACCAGGTGTGTGTGTGTACCAGCTGTGTGTGTAGTACCAGGTGTGTGTGTGTACCAGCTGTGTGTGTAGTACCAGGTGTGTGTGTGTACCAGGTGTGTGTGTGTGTATCAGGTGTGTGTGTATCAGGTGTGTGTAGTACCAGGTGTGTGTGTGTACCAGGTGTATGTGTGTATCAGGTGTGTGTGTGTGTACCAGGTGTGTGTGTACCAGGTGTGTGTGTGTGTGTGTACCAGGTGTGTGTGTGTGTACCCGCGTAGCGGAAGCCGTGTATGAAGCCCCCAGCAGAGGAGCGGTAGTCTCTGGCGTGGGCGGCGGCTCCCAGAACAAACAGCCCCGGGGTTCCACGGCCCTCGTACCACGCCGTCACCCCTGGCAACCGCCCCCTGACACCCTCACTGCTGGGGGGCCTGGCAGAGCTGGGGGGGGGGGGGGCAACAGAGTTAGGAAGTGGGGTAAAACAGTTAGTAGGGGGTAACAGTTATTGGTGATGACATCATCATCCTCTTACCTGTCAAATATGCTGAAGTTGAAGCGGAACCCCAGACAGCGAATCACACGGTCGTAAGGCTGTCTCAGGGAGAAGTTGTCATTGTGATAGGCCGGCAGATGGGAGGGGTTAACCTCTGACCTGTTTCTGCCTTGTAGGAGCTCCGCCAGCGTGAGGTACAGCTGCCTCCTCCTCCCCCCCGCGTCCCTCCTCTTCTTCCTCCTCCTCCTCCTGACAGCACTCCCCTCAACCTCCTCGTCCTCCTCCCCTCCCCGGGGCAGGATGGCGATGTCCTCCAGGCGTCCCTCCACCAGCCCGTCCAGAGACTTCAGCTGGTACGTGTCCAACAGCTCGTTGTTCACGGCCCTGCGGGGTCAGGAGGTCGTCAATAAGAGGTTATTAACAGGGTTTATAACAGGCTTAATAGCTGGGTTTATAACAGATCAGGGTTAGGAAGCACTCAATAAGAGGGTAATAAAAGGGCAATAACAGTGTTAATAATGTTTAATAACAGGGTTTATACCAGAGTTAATGACAGTGTTAATACCAGGGCATAGGGAGTCAGGTGGCTAAGTGGTGAGGGAATCGGGCTAGTAATCCAAAGGTTGCCAGTTCAATTCCAGGTCATGCCAACTGACGTTGTGTCCTTGGGCAAGGCACTTCACCCTACTTGCCTCGGGGGAATGTCCCTGTACTTACTGTAAGTCGCTCTGGATAAGAGCGTCTGCTAAATGACTAAAATGTAAATGCATACCGGAGGTCTCCTACGTAGTGCGTCTGCCAGGCGAGCCGGACAGGGCTGGGGCTGTAGAGGTGCACCCTGCTGGCCCTTCCCAGCATGCTCTGGGCCGTCTCGAAGGCTGCATTGCCCTTCCCCAGGATCAGCACGGCCTGGTCGCGGTACTGCTCCGGGTCCACAGGGATGGACTCGTAGCCCTCCACCAGCTGCCAGCCCTCAAACTGGACTTGCTGGGGAACCCATAGCCCCGTGGACACCAGCAGAACTCTGGGAGGGGGGCAGGGGGACAGGGGGGCAGGGAGAGGGATAAAGGGTGACATAAAAACAGAATCAATGGTCTTCCTCCCCCCCCTCCTCCTTTCCTCCCCTCCCTCCTCTCCTCTCTTCTCTTCTCTTCCCCCCCCCCTCCTCCCCTCCCTCCCTCACCTGCACTGGTACTCCTGTCCTTGGTGGGTGGTGAGGGTGTATGTCCTGGCGGAGTCCGGCCCAGAGGCCCTGACTCGTGCCACATCCTCCCCGTACCTCACAGTGAGGTCCAGCTTGTGCTCGTACAGTGCCAGGTACCGCGGCAACGCCTCGGCCCTCGGGTACAGCTCCCGGCTGACTCGCTGGAAGAGCAGGTCGGGCCTGTCACTCAGGAGAGAGTTCCAATCGTGTCGCAGATTGAACTCGGGGTTCCGCCTCCCGGTGTAGATCTTGTTGATGCTGATCAGCTTCCTGTGGCGCGGGTAGCTTGGGAGGAAAACGCCACAAAATGACGGTGGATGACATCAAAGAACAGCTTTTTTATTGGGAAAAAAAAATCTTTCAATTGAACAATATATTAAAAGTTTCAAGTGTACTTAAACATATCAATAAAATGTAATGGAAAAAAGAAGAGACTGAGAGAAGCAGCAAACGGCAACGACATCGACACAGGTAGGAAGAGACTCCAGGCCTGGGTCACGACCCCTGACACAAGCCCTCCCTGCCTCTGACCCCTGCCTCTGACCCCTGCCTCTGACCCCTGCCTCTGACCCCTGCCTCTGACCCCTGCCTCTGACCCCTGCCTCTGACCGCTGCCTCTGACCGCTGCCTCTGACCGCTGCCTCTGACCGCTGCCTCTGACCGCTGCCTCTGACCCATATGTGTAGTGTCTGTGTCTCACATGTTGAAGAAGCTGCCGGGTCCAGAGTTCCTCTCCAGGATGATGTAATCCCTCTGTGCCCGCTGCAGGAAGTAGCCCATCTGCAGGCCTGCAGGACCCGCCCCCAGCACGCAGTAGTCATGGCGACGGGAGGAGTTGTGGCCGTTATTCTGGTCTCCATGGAGACGGTGGGGCAGAGTTGTCAGGAGGACCATAAAATGGAGGAGGGCGCCGGCCATGACACCTAGAGAGACAAGTTTATACATGACCTGGAGATCCTACAGCTGTAAATCCTACAGCTGAAGATCCTACAGCTGCAGATCCTACACCTGGAGATCCTACAGCTGAAGATCCTACAGGAAGGAGATACAGATGGGAAACTAAAAAGGTCTGTTGCATCTAGGAGCTATCAGAACTGTGTTGTTGTAGACGGGATCGTGGCAGCAATAACGTGAAGTGCGATCACTTCTGCCCAACCAAACCCACCAAACATTCACTGCGTTTTTTAATTATTAGTAAATAAAGGCGTGCATTCCCCATATTTATGTAGCAAGCGTGTGATGGTACACCCGTCTACAGGGTAGCCTGTATGTATCTTCGTTTCAAGTAAGTTTAAGATGTGCATTGTACCTTTATAAACCGAGGTAACACCGTATTTACCTGCGGGCCTCCGGTCCCGAGAGAGACCCCGTGCTCTCCTTAAACTCACCCCCACCACATCAGCCCTCGGCTGCGGAGGATGCGGCGGCATTCGCCCGTTATTCCAGCTGCGCTCCGTGAGCCGAGATGGAACGATAAACAGACGTTGAAAGTTAGTTTACCTGTAGGTGCGGTGTATTCTAATCCCGGTAGATCTCGTGGTTTGTCATCAGCCTGGGACGGTAACAGACCTACATTTTTAAAAACGTTCTGGTTTTGTAAGGGAGCCCGCGCCCCCTTCCTCGAAACCCAGCATCCTAGCCCCGCCCCCTGCAACCCGCTGACCAATGATGACCGAGCATGCGTTTGAAAACAAGATTACCGGTATTCTAAATAATCTGAAAATTTGTTCACTTTTACAATTCCGTAAATCCATTATCCTGTTGAAATTATGATATTACTCAAAAGTACATGACGTCATATTATACACCTCTTTTTCTGGCTTTTAATTTGCGGATACATTTGATTATTTATAGTAAATATAAAACAGACGTTTCCACACTGTCAGCCTCCAGGGGCCTGTTCCATAAAGGCCACTCAAAAAAAGTCTCAAACCTGACTTGAATAAACAAGTCAGTCGTGGCTAAAGCAGTTCCATGCTAAGACTGTGCTAGCCTCAAAATGGTAAATCGAGAAATAAAAAAGGTTTTGGCAAAATTACAATTGATGTAGGCTACAAACTGAAATTTGAATTTGGCAACATGAATACCAAGCAGGCACTCAGAAGGTGACAACCCTAACTGGGTGTGAATTTAAACCCAACCTGTGTGCAATAACCAACCCAGAATCCTTTGCAAAAGAACTGAATACTTTTGATGCCCACTTTGATACTCAGGATGACTGAATGTGAAAGATGGTTGAGAGCTCTCCCTCCACCAGACCCCAAAGACAGAGGAGGTAGGGCGCCAGCATAGCCGAGCTGGAAAAGAGTAAGACCCCTGGGCCCGACGGCGTCCCAGCGACCCCAGGGCCCAACGGCGTCCCAGCGGACCCCTGGGCCCGACGGCGTCCCAGCGACCCCAGGGCCCGACGGCATTCCAGCGGACCCCTGGGCCCGACGGCGTCCCAGCGACCCCTGGGCCCGACGGCGTCCCAGCAGACCCCTGGGCCCGACGGCGTCCCAGCGACCCCTGGACCGTCGTCGAAGCTGCTGCACCTCCTCCAGACACCCGTCTGCTGCACCTCCTCCAGGCACCTTTCTACTGCACCTCCTCCAGACACCTGTCTGCTGCACCTCCTCCAGACACCTGTCTGCTGCACCTCCTCCAGGCACCTTTCTACTGCACCTCCTCCAGACACCTGTCTGCTGCACCTCCTCCAGGCACCTGTCTGCTGCACCTCCTCCAGACACCTGTCTGCTGCACCTCCTCCAGGCACCTTTCTACTGCACCTCCTCCAGACACCTGTCTGCTGCACCTCCTCCAGGCACCTGTCTGCTGCACCTCCTCCAGACACCCGTCTACTGCACCTCCTCCAGACACCCGTCTGCTGCACCTCCTCCAGACACCTGTCTACTGCACCTCCTCCAGACACCTTTCTGCTGCACCTCCAGGCACCTGTCTGGATCTTCTTCTTGGACTTCAGCTCTGCTTTTAATACCATCCAAAATAATCGGATGACCTGGAAGCTACAAACCTCAACCCCCCCCATGTGATAGCAAACCCATAGCACCCACACAATGGATCAATTTGCAATTCATCTCGTCAATATTTAAAGGATACCGTCATAACCTTAACAAATGAGTCTTCAGGAAGTCATATTGCAAAACATCAATTTTATTTATCTGCAGAAACCACCTCAGCCAGCCGTGCCCCACACGCTGACAGAATCTTGTGTTCTCAGTTGAACAGAGGAACTGTTACATATATTTGAAGATTTCAACAGTATTATTGTTACATACATTTTACACAATGTGAACATAATGGTCTAATTCAACAGATGCTACACTAGTGACACCCACATGTCTTGCCATGACTAGTGTGTTTGAATATGTATGTATTTATCCATGGTAACATCTCTATATACAGCATCTCTCCACCACCACGCTGGTCTCCACGGAAACAAGCATATACCCGCAGCTCCACAGGTTACCACGGAGACAAGCAGACGTTGTCCTACACCGACAATCACCGTGACCCCTGGTGACCCTTACTTGACCCTGTACAAAACTTTCCTCTGCATGCGGTGCTGCAGCTCTCCTCTCCGCATCATCAGATGGAGAACCTTGATGATGGCCTGCTCTGGGTACTTCTACAGGGGCAGAGGAGGAGAGGGAAGGGGAGGATGAGAGGGAGAGGGAGGAGAGGGGGAGGAGGAGAGGGAGAGGGAGGAGGAGAGGGAGGAGAGGGAGGGGGAGGAGAGAGAGGGGGAGGAGAGAGAGGGGGAGGAGAGGGAGGGGGGGAGGAGAGGGAGGAGGAAGAGAGGGAGGGGGAGAGGGAGGAGGAAGAGAGGGAGGGGGAGGAGGAGAGGGGAGAGGAGGAAGAGAGGGAGGAGGAAGAGAGGGAGGAGGAAGAGAGGGAGGAGGAAGAGAGGGAGGGGGAGGAGAGCGAGGGGGAAGAGAGGGAGAGGGAGGGGGAGGAGGAGGAGAGGGAGAGGGAGGAGAGGGAGAGGGAGGGGGAGGAGAGGGAGAGGGAGGGGGAGGAGGAGGAGAGGGAGAGGGAGGAGAGGGAGAGGGAGGAGAGGGAGAGGGAGGAGAGGGAGAGGGAGGAGAGGGAGAGGGAGGAGGAGAGGGGGAGGAGGAGAGGGGGAGGAGGAGAGGGAGGGGGAGGAAGAGAGGGAGGGGGAGGAGGAGAGGGAGAGGAGGAGGAAGAGAGGGAGGAGGAAGAGAGGGAGGGGGAGGAGAGCCAGGGGGAGGAGAGCGAGGGGGAGGAGAGGAGGAGAGGGCGGATCAATTTAAAGACAACCAAAAAGTGGAATCTGTGCAAGTGTGTGTGTACCTGCTTGGTGAAGTCCTGCAAGATGCTGTGCTAGTGTGTGTGTGTGTGTGTGTGTACCTGTTTGGTGAAGTCCTGCAGGATGCTGTGCTAGTGTGTGTGTGTACCTGCTTGGTGAAGTCCTGCAGGATGCTGTGCTAGTGTGTGTGTGTACCTGCTTGGTGAAGTCCTGCAGGATGCTGTGTTCGGAGACCTGGGATCCGATGGCAAAGCGTCTCTTCAGCTGCTTCTCGATACGAGACACCATCTCCTGATCCTCCTGGGTGGTGAAGCCCTCCACACCTGCTCCCACACACACACACACAGGTCAGCAACACACACACACACAGGTCAGCAACACACACACACAGGTCAGCAACACACACACAGGTCAGGAACACACACACACACAGGTCAGCAACACACACACAGGTCAGGAACACACACACAGGTCAGGCACACACACACAGGTCAGGCACACACACACAGGTCAGGCACACACACACAGGTCAGGCACACACACACAGGTCAGCAACACACACACAGGTCAGCAACACACACACAGGTCAGCAACACACACACACAGGTCAGCAACACACACACAGGTCAGCAACACACACACACAGGTCAGCAACACACACACAGGTCAGCAACACACACACAGGTCAGCAACACACACACACACACACAGGTCAGGAACACACACACAGGTCAGCAACACACACAGGTCAGCAACACACACAGGTCAGCAACACACACAGGTCAGCAACACACACACAGGTCAGCAACACACGCGCCCCTCTCCCTACCTGCCAAGCTGCCGGAGAGCGCTGCGTCCAGGGTGGAGACCTGGAACAGGCGCAGGGCCTCGTCCACCTCCTCCTCCCCTGCCACAGCCTGCAGCCTCATCTTAGCCAGGGACTCAGCGATGCGCACCACTGCCTCCAGCTGCCTGCAGGGGGCAGCACAGAGCAGCAGGGGGTTAGCATGGAAGACAGTGATGGGGGCCCTACGCGTGTGTGTGTGTGTGTGTGTGTGTTACTGACCTGTGTGTGTGTGTGTGTGTTGCTGAACTGTGTGTGTTAATGACCCGTGTGTGTGTGTTACTGACCTGTGTGTGTGTGTGTGACTGACCTGTGTGTGTGTGTGTGACTGACCTGTGTGTGTGTGTGTGACTGACCTGTGTGTGTGTGTGTGTGACTGACCTGTGTGTGTGTGTGTGACTGACCTGTGTGTGTGTGTGTGTGTGTGTGTGTACCTGACGGTGATGGGGATGGAGGCCCGGCGGTCACTGTCCCTCTCGTGTTCCCTCGCCCCGCTCCTCATCACCACGTAACGATTCTTCAGCTTCTCCGCTGCGCCAGCTGACAGACGCGGGCCGCACTTCCTGTCATGACATCACTCAGCGTTACCATGACTATGCGCACACTGCAGCTTATTCTAGACAACAGTGAGGGTCTCTCTAGACAGCAGTGAGGGTCTCTCTCTAGACAGCAGTGAGGGTCTCTCTCTAGACAGCAGTGAGGGTCTCTCTAGACAGCAGTGAGGGTCTCTCTAGACAGCAGTGAGGGTCTCTCTAGACAGCAGTGAGGGTCTCTCTAGACAGCAGTGAGGGTCTCTCTCTAGACAGCAGTGAGGGTCTCTCTCTAGACAGCAGTGAGGGTCTCTCTAGACAGCAGTGAGGGTCTCTCTCTAGACAGCAGTGAGGGTCTCTCTAGACAGCAGTGAGGGTCTCTCTCTAGACAGCAGTGAGGGTCTCTCTCTAGACAGCAGTGAGGGTCTCTCTAGACAGCAGTGAGGGTCTCTCTAGACAGCAGTGAGGGTCTCTCTAGACAGCAGTGAGGGTCTCTCTAGACAGCAGTGAGGGTCTCTCTAGACAGCAGTGAGGGTCTCTCTAGACAGCAGTGAGGGTCTCTCTCTAGACAGCAGTGAGGGTCTCTCTAGACAGCAGTGAGGGTCTCTCTAGACAGCAGTGAGGGTCTCTCTCTAGACAGCAGTGAGGGTCTCTCTAGACAGCAGTGAGGGTCTCTCTCTAGACAGCAGTGAGGGTCTCTAGACAGCAGTGAGGGTCTCTCCTGTAGTGTGTGGGGGACTCACAGGCGGGCGTAGGAGATGTACTTCTTGAGGGTGGAGAGAGGGATCTCCCCCTCTGTGCCGTCCAGCTGCATCTGGGCGCTCAGGTGGACGTTCATCACATGACGAGCCAGAGTCTGGGGGCGGGGATAGAGGGTTCAAACACACACACACACACACACACACACACACCACTCGACACACACACACACACTCCCCTGGGCACACACTCCCTTACCATGTCTCTCTGCTGGTCGTGGTGGTCTTTGATGATGAAAATCATGTCGAAGCGAGACAGGATGGTGGGCATGAAGTCAATGTTGTCCTCCCCCTTGGTGTCGTCCCAGCGGCCGAACACGGAGTTGGCAGCCGCCAGAACGGAGCAGCGCGAGTTCAGGGTGGTGGTGATGCCCGCCTGGGGTCAGAGGTCAGACGTACATCACTACAGAGGTCAGACGTACATCACTACAGTGCAGGAACGGAGAGAGAGGGATGGAGAGGAAGATGGAGAGCGGGGAGGAGAGTGTTACCTTGGCGATAGAGATGGTCTGTTGTTCCATGGCCTCGTGGATCGCTACTCTGTCATCCTCTCTCATCTGGAGAGGGAGAGGGGAGAGGAGGGCAGGGGGGAGGGAGGGGGGAGAGGAGGGAGGGGGAGAGGAGGGAGAGAGGAGGGAGGGGGGAGGGAGGGGAGGGCAGGGGGGATAGGAGGGATAGGAGGGAGGGGGGAGAGGAGGGCAGGGGGGAGGGGAGAGAGGAGGGCAGTGGGGGGGAGGGAGGGCAGGGGGGAGGGGAGGGGGGAGAGGAGGGCAGGGAGGGGGGAGAGGAGGGCAGGGGGAAGGAGGGGGGAGAGGAGGGCAGGGGGAAGGAGGGGGGAGAGGAGGGCAGGGGGGAGGGAGGGGGGAGAGGAAGGCAGGGGGAGGGAAGGGGGGGGGGGGAGAGGAGGAGGTTTAGACGTTCCTTTAGAATAACTTATGTGAACTGTGTTTTAGTGAGTTCTACTGTGCTCTACTCTGCTCCTCACCTTGTCGAACTCGTCGATGCAGACCACGCCCCCATCAGCCAGCACCATGGCCCCTCCCTCCATGATGAAGCCCCTCGTCTGGGGGTCCCTGAGCACGGACGCCGTCAGCCCCGCCGCACTGCTGCCCTTCCCTGAGGTGTACACCTGGAAGCAGGGGGCATCTTAAACATCTCATCCTGGAGAAAGCTGCTGGTCTGCTAGTATATAAATAGTGTTGTATGTGTATATAGAACACATAGAAGGTAGTGTTATATGATATATCGATAGTTACATGTGTATATATGATATATAAATGTAGTTACATGCGTATATATGACATGTAGATGTAGAGTTACATGTGTATATATGATATATAGATGTAGAGTTACATGTGTATATATATGATATATAGATGTAGTTACATGTGTATATATGATATATAGATGTAGTTACATGTGTATATATGATATATAGATGTAGAGTCGTGTACCCCGATAGGAGAACAGCGCTCCACAAACTTCAGCAGTTGAGACTTGGCTGTCCCCGGGTCTCCCAGCATCAGCAGATTGATGTCCCCTCGCCGGGTCAGACCATCTGGGAGTCTGTGGGGGGAATCTTGGGTCATTTATGACCTCAAGAGATGGCTATATACTCTGCCATATGACACTAGTGGGTAGGTGTAGTGGATGAGGAGGGTCAGTGTGGCCCCACCTCTTGCGGGAGCCTCCGAACAGCAGGCACACGATGGCCTTCTTCAGGTCCTCGCTGCCGTAGATGGAGGGAGCAAGGGAGCGCGCCAGGGAGGCGTAGACGTCAGGGGAGGCCGCCAGCGCTCGCAATTCCTCCTCCTCCTGGGGGGAGACAGAGGAGGTGGCACCTCGTCCTGAGGGAGGAGGAGGAGGGAGGGAGGGAGGGAGGGAGGGAGGGAGGGAGGGAGGGAGGGAGGGAGGGAGGGAGGGAGGGAGGGAGGGAGGGAGGGAGGGAGGGAGGGAGGGAGGGAGGGAGGGAGGGAGGGAGGGAGGGAGGGAGGGAGGGAGGGAGGGAGGGAGGGAGGGGAAGTCATGGTTATTGTAATCTTGGAATCTTGGAAGCTTAAAGGCCGTATGGCAGGCGCTATTTGCTTGTTGGTAATAAACATTTAAACTGTTATTCATTGTATTTGATGTTGTTGGATGTCACAAAACAGAATATAATACAAAAAAGTAGCTACTTTTTGCAATGATTCTTCTTTCGCCCACAATGCATTGCATGACGTCATGTTGGGGAGACGACAGACCAAGGCCCGCTTAGAGACCATTGAAATCGATTAGAAATAAACACTAGGCTAGTACCAGAGAATGTCTAATATGGGCTCTGCTAGTACCATCAAAACATGGGACATCTAATCGGAAATGTGTTTACAGCGTCAGGGACAATAGTTAATTAGGGATGATCTTGGGGGGATTTTACAGTTGGGACTGGCAAGTTAGCCCATAGCTAGCATGATGTCTTCTATTTCTAGATCAGTTTACCGGTAGTACTAGTCTACTTATCTAAACTACAGCTAACGACATGATTGTCCGGGACAAGTTGATTTTTTTGTAGGGCAAGTGGAAGAGAAATGTACCTGCCCCACTGGACAAGTTTAAACTCAAAACAAAATAAAATGGCATGTTACTTCACTGGCCAGCTTGTAAATATTGAGGATAGCCTATCGCAGTTGAGTTAGCCAATGTTGTTAGCGATGCTAGCTAACGTTAGAGCATTAAATTAGCTGCACGGTCTGTAGAGATATTGGGACGAAGCTGCAATACAGTACATAACAGAAAGTGTTTCATTCTGCAGAAGTATAACACCTCAATTATATAATATTACAGCTCATCTTCGCTCATCTTCGTTGGTCAAAGGCACAATCTTTACCCGAACGTGACTTTTGTGCATGGAAAAGTGAAACGTAAATGTAGGCTAGTGCCTCAAAAAGTTAATATCAGGCCCTGAATGATCACTGTCACTAGATATAAAGAAAACGTTCACTTTCACTTGGTGCTATTCACTGACAGTAAAAAGAAAATGGTATATGTACACTGCTGTTAGTAGCTCCAGAGCTCGTTGCTGCGTTGCTAAATGATAGCAACTCACCAGAACTCTTCACCAACTCTCCACTCATTCTCCTCGGACCATCCATTTAATTGGCTTTGACGGCCATCAGGACTCGGCAATTCCTCATTTGCCCTCTCACGTCTACTTGGTTCAAAATTATACGGCTGCGGGCCATCATACACATTAGTGGTTTTTGCCACCTCTTCCTCATCCCAGTCAGTCGCCATAGTTCTAGTACTAGGCTGAGGCTACTCTCCTCCACGACTCCCAAACATGACGTCATCGTTGAATTGCGCTAATATGCTCATGCTAACACCAAAACAACAAAAACTGGTCTTTAACACCATTTGGAGATTTTTTAAGTAATATACATATCTTGAGTGCTTCCTGTACCGATTTATCAACAGTGGTGTTTAACCTGCAATATGGCCTTTAAAAGATGAAGGTGTGCCTAACTAAACTAGCCAATGTCAGCCTTATCCCGACCCTTCATATTCTCAAATAATGCTCCCCCCCCCCCCCCCCCCCATGGCCCCCCAGGGCCCACCTGGCCCCCCCCAGCCCCCCGGTGCCCCCCCTGGCCCCCGGCCCCCCGGTGCCCCCCCCTGGCCCCCAGCCCCCCGGTGCCCCCCCTGGCCCCCAGCCCCCCGGTGCCCCCCCTGGCCCCCAGCCCCCCGGTGCCCCCCCTGGCCCCCAGTGCCTCCCCTGGCCCCCAGGGCCCCCGGTGCCTCCCCTGGCCCCCAGGGCCCCCGGTGCCTACCTGCCCCCTCTGTGTCCAGGCTGATGCCCACCACCCTCAGGTAGGAGGCGCGGATCCCCACCCCGGAGCTCTTCTCCCGCCCGCGGGCCTTGGCGGCGGCCATCTTCTTTATGGAGTAGATGCCCATGATGGTGACCCGGTTACCAGGGACGACACGGTCACACAGGTACCTGGGAGGAGGGACCTGTTAGTACAGCTGCAGGTGTGTGTGTACCTGTCACAGTACAGCTGCAGGTGTGTGTGTGTGTGTGTACCTGTCACAGTACAGCTGCAGGTGTGTGTGTGTGTGTACCTGTCACAGTACAGCTGCAGGTGTGTGTGTGTGTGTACCTGTCACAGTACAGCTGCAGGTATGCGTGTGTGTGTACCTGTCACAGTACAGCTGCAGGTGTGTGTGTGTGTGTGTGTACCTGTCACAGTACAGCTGCAGGTGTGTGTGTGTGTGTGTGTGTACCTGTCACAGTACAGCTGCAGGTGTGTGTGTGTGTGTACCTGTCACAGTACAGCTGCAGGTGTGTGTGTGTGTGTGTGTACCTGTCACAGTACAGCTGCAGGTGTGTGTGTGTGTGTGTACCTGTCACAGTACAGCTGCAGGTGTCGGGGCATCTCTCCGTGAGGGACGGCGTCAGGTGACTCCTGGAGGCGGAGTGTCTGGAAGTCCACACACACACACCTGTCTGGAACGATGAAGTAGGGATCCACCGGACACTTCACCCTGCCGGCCTGCTCGCTGCAAACACACACGTTACAACACAGACACACACGTTACAACACACACACACGTTACAACACACACACACACGTTACAACACACACACACGTTACAACACACACACACGTTACAACACACACACACACGTTACAACACACACACACGTTACAACACACACACACACGTTACAACACACACACACGTTACAACACACACACACACGTTACAACACACACACACGTTACAACACAGACGTTTCCCCCTCAGGCGGGCTGTACTGTACACTCACGTGTTGCACTTGCGCGGCAGCGCGTAGCCCTGTAGGCCGGGGGGTAGGGGGATGTTGCTGATGACAGAACGACATCCTCGACACTGCAGAGCCACCCTGGTGGCCTTGGCCCTCACGGCCGCGGCTGAGATCACGATGCCCGGAACCTTCACCAGCCGGGACACCTGCTCCGACTGGGGAGAACCTGCGTGTTACTTTGAGGCAGGGAGTGTGTGTGTACCTTCAGGGTGCGTATGGAGGCAGTGTGTGTGTGTGTACCTTCAGGGTGCGTATGGAGGCAGTGTGTGTGTGTGTACCTTCAGGGTGCGTATGGAGGCAGTGTGTGTGTGTGTACCTTCAGGGTGCGTATGGAGGCAGTGTGTGTGTGTGTACCTTCAGTGTGCGTATGGAGGCAGTGTGTGTGTACCTTCAGGGTGCGTATGGAGGCAGTGTGTGTGTGTGTACCTTCAGGGTGCGTATGGAGGCAGTGTGTGTGTGTACCTTCAGAGTGCGTATGGAGGCAGTGTGTGTATGTGTACCTTCAGGGTGCGTATGGAGGCAGTGTGTGTGTGTGTGTGTACCTTCAGGGTGCGTATGGAGGCAGCGTGTGTGTGTGTGTACCTTCAGGGTGCGTATGGAGGCAGTGTGTGTGTGAGTCAGTTGGCTGAGCGGTGAGGGAGTCGGGTTAGTAATCCGAAGGTTGCCAGTTCGATTCCCGGTCATGCCAACTGACGTTGTGTCCTTGGGCAAGGCACTTCACCCTACTTGCCTCGGGGGAATGTCCCTGTACTTACTGTAAGTCGCTCTGGATAAGAGCGTCTGCTAAATGACTAAATGTAAAATGTAAATGTGTACCTTCAGGGTGCGTATGGAGGCAGTGTGTGTGTGTGTGTACCTTCAGGGTGCGTATGGAGGCAGGGTGGGCGTCGCTCCTCAGCATCACCTGGATGTGCTGCACCTGCTCCTCCCCAGGGGGGCGTGGCCTCGTCACCTCATCTGCCACTTCCTGGGCTGCCTCCTCCAGCTGCCAATCACAGCAGGGGTCAGAGGTCACCATGGTCCAATAGCACACACTCAGTCTCAAGCCTCCCAGTCTAGTCTCTATCCCCTAGTTCCTAACCCACGCATGCTGGTGCTCACCAGGGGCAGGTTGTCCGAGGGCAGCTTGTACAGACAGTCGCTCATGTCTTCGTCGAAGCTGGCAAGGTCCTCCATCTCCACCTCCAGCCAAAACTCCCCCAGCGTGTAGTGCCGCTTCAGATCATCCCTAAACACAACCGGACGCGCCGTCAGTCGCCTTGTGCCTCGATCGTGCACACAACACATGACAGTTACAGGAAATAGGAAAGGTAGAGGACGACAGTGAAAGTATTTTACAATGTGGAGACGGTGTTGAAGGGAGGAAAAGCTTGTTTTTTTACGACTACAAAACGGATCATGTGGATTTCAAACGCATGGATGCTTAGGACCATAAGGCCTGCAGGTGACAGTAATGCAACATGATGAACACTGCCGTAAAACATCGAATAATTCAGTTAAGCACGGGTGGTTTTATTCAGACATCTGCAGGTACTTAGCCTAGCTAGCTGAAGTTAATCAGCCGCATCAGTCAGTTTTGGTTGTTAGCCTGCTTAGCTAGCTGTCTAAATGGGTAGACTATTGTGGTAGCCAAACAAACTTCCGGTTGATCTACTTGCTGAAAACGTATCGTTCCATCATTTGTTTTACCTGTATTTGTATGTGAAACCGGTACGATCAGTCCCGACTCTGAACTGTCGGAGAAATTCACGGAATCGCTTCTTGATCTGTGTGCGCTTCAACGCACTTTCGTCTCCGTGTCCCTCGCCGCCTCCGAAACTGTCACTGTAGTACACTCCCGGATCATCGAAGCCAGACATGTTTGACCGGAAAGTTAAACAAAGTGGTAATAATGTAGTTCTTGATGAACAAAGTAAAATAACTTAATCTAGCTAAATACAAAAGAGGGTTTTGGTCGGTGAAAGACGGTGACGTGCAGCAGACAACACAGTCCTCCACGCTTTGGTTTTTCGCGGCAAAATGTACACGTCAATACCCGCGAGATCCAGCCTCGACGCCTTCTTGCAGCTTCTGATAGGCGAACGTATCCGCCGCTTGATAGGATTGGCTGAATGGAGCTTTCAGGAGGCGTGTCCTGTGTGCGATAGGCGGGGCTTCGCTGACCGGTGGCGCGAAAAAGACGAAGAAAGAGACGAAACCAGAGAATGTCTACGAAACCGAACAGGGTGACCGGCAGGGGCATAGGTCTATATGTATGATGAATATTATTGTATACTGTTATAGTGTGTATAATGAAAGCTACGCCCCTGGTAACAGGCTTGGTGAATGGTCATTTGGAAGGATATGAGACTCAGATCCGGCCTCGAGGACTGTCTCTGTAATATAAGGTGACCAGACGTCCTTTTTTACCCGGACGCAACGAAGTGTCCTCTTTTTGACAAACTAAAATCTGGTCACCCTATGTAATAGTCTGCACACGCTCTTCTGTATATGTAGCCTGTTTCTGCAACATCTGACATGGATTCAGGGAAGAGAGGGCAAGAAAACAAAAGAGGCTAGATCTGATGATGAAGTTATACATCAAACAATAACAATAATAAAAGTCATGTAACACTGCAAGCTTTGTTAGCAAAAGTTTAATATGATATATTCAGCATTTTAAGGCAAACAGCAAAGCTTTTTTGACCACAATAGACCTTCAGTCGTAACTACATTCTACCATTCTTATCAGGAGACATCCTCTCTGCCCTGTAACAGCCCTACCCAGGCCTGACATCACTTCCTCCTGGTCTCTAACAGCCCTACCCAGGCCTGACATCACTTCCTCCTGGTCTCTAGGAGACCACGCCGTGCTTCCTGCCTGTCTGGATGAAGGCCTCCACACAGCGGTCTATGTCCTGGTTGGTGTGGGCCGCAGAGATCTGGACACGGATACGGGCCTTGCCCTTAGGAACCACAGGGTAGGAGAAGCCAATCACATATACACCTGGGGGAGGAGGGAGATAGGAGGGGGAGGGGGGAGGAGGGAGATAGGAGGGGGAGGGGGGAGATAGGAGGGGGAGGGGGGGGAGGAGGGGGAGGGGGGGGAGGAGGGAGATGGGGGGAGGAGGGAGGAGGGAGATAGGAGGGGGGGGAGATGGTTGAGAACTCACAGCTGTGTTGTGTTGCTGATTTTATGATACTGTTGGATGTTTGACGTGTGTGCTATCTCCAGATGCTATAGCTCTTAGGTGTATGTGTGTGGGTGTGTGTGTGTGTCTAACCCAGCTTGAGCATGTCGTCGGCCATGAGTGAGGCGAGGCGCGCGTCCCCCAGCATTACGGGGGAGATGGGGTGAGACGAGCCTGAGATGGTGAATCCAGCCTGGGCCATGGAGCTCCGGAACCTGGTGGGACAAATCAACACCCCAGCGCACCTATGATGACCATGCTAGACCCTAACCCAACATTCACCTAACCCTAACCCAACATTGACCTAACCCTAACCCATCATTCACCTAACCCTAACCCAACATTGACCTAACCCAACATTGACCTAACCCAACATTGACCTAACCCTAACCCAACATTGATCTAACCCTAACCCAACATTCACCTAACCCAACACTCCCCTAACCCAACACTCACCTAACCTCTCGGCACCTCCCCTCCCCTCCTCTCAGCACATGCCCTCCTCTCCTCTCAGCACCTCCCCTCCTCTCATCACCTCCCTTCCCCTCCTCTCCGCACCTCCCCTCCTCTCCCACTCTTAATTCTCTCCCCTCTCCCTCCTTCTCCCTTCTCTCCCCCCCCCCTCACACCCACCTCATGGTCTTGGCCGACATGCTCTGAGCGATCTCATTGGATGCCATCAGCAGCTCCAGGGCGCGTGCAGCGCAGCCTACGACGGGCGGGGGGAGGGAGTTGGAGAAGAGGTACGGCCGGGAGCGCTGCCTCAGCAGCTCTATCAGGGGCCTGGGCCCCACGGTGTAGCCCCCTGACACACACACACACACACACACACACACAGGCCTAGACATGAAATCACAGCACACCAACCTGCTACCTAACTCCTGCTTCCCCGAGACCCACCAGCCCCCACCCCCCACACACCCTGCCTATCCTCCCCAACTACCCCCTCACCCCCAGCTGCCTTCCCCAATTACCCCCCTGCCCACTAACTAGTCACCCCCCCAGACCCACCTGCTGCCCCCCCCAGGGCTTTGCCCAGGGTGGAGTTGACGATGTGAACCTTGTCCATCACTCCCAGAAGCTCATCCGTGCCCCTGCAACCAAGACACAGCTGTTACTCATCCATCCCTCCATCTCCCTCCCCCTCACCTCCCCCTCACCCTCACCTCCCCCTCACCTCACCCTCACCCTCCCCCTCACCCTCACCTCCCCCGGGGACCCAGGAAGCCGGTGGCGTGGCACTCATCTATGAAGACCATGGCTCCATACTGCTCTGCCAGCTTACAGATGCCCTGCAGGGGGGCAACATCTCCATCCATGGAGAACACGCCATCAGTCACCACCAGACGCAGACGGGATGACTGGAGGAGAGGATGGACACCAACCAAGAAGATGAGAAACAAGATGTATAGATAGGATCAAGTGATCAAATTGGAATTTAAATCTCTGATGCTAGTATTGAGGTTGTGTGACAGTCTGTGTGAGAGGCTCAACACACTGATCACCAGGCCAACCTGGGCCTGACCCCATGACTGGCTTAGCTCCATGCTTCGAGCTCAGCTGGTTCCTCATGGTCCAACGTCAGGAGGTTTTCAGCCGGACATCCCATAATAGATGATTCATGAGTTATTAAGCAACAGCAGTTCTGGGACGCCAGGAGGAAGTGCATTGCATCACAGTGGAGAAACACAGAGTGCCGTCATTCCAGAAGTGAGCCTGTGGGTCTCCGTGGTTACCTGGCTCTCCTGCAGCTTGGCCTCCAGGTCTCCCAGGTCCATGTGCCTGTAGCGGAACCTCCGGGCCCGACACAGGCGGATCCCATCTATGATGGAGGCGTGGTTCAGCTCGTCAGACAGAACCGCATCGTCCGGGCCCAGCAGAACCTGCCGTCAGAGAGAGGAGGGTGAGACAGGCCATGGTGAGACAGGCGAGACAGTTGAGAGTGAGACAGACTCCAGTGTTGAGTGGAGGTCCAATGTATCATTAATAAAATAAGCTGTCTATGGAGCCTGTGTGTGATGGGGGTGGAGCCTGTGTGATGGGGGTGGAGCCTGTGTGTGATGGGGGTGGAGCCTGTGTGTGATGGGGGTGGAGCCTGTGTGTGATGGGGGTGGAGCCAGGAGCGGCAAGGAGCAGTGTAGGAATCGACGGTTGTTTCTCAGTGCTGTTCATATAAGACATGTTATAGTGCTGTGCTGTACATATACAACGTATTTTTGTTTGATTACCAAGATTTGAACACAAATGCAGTTGCAAGCTTAGCCATCACCACCTTTCCCTCTGTCTAATTAAAAACAGACAACACAAACTAGGACGTTGATGGCTAACAAACGGTCAGGGAGCTGGAGCTAACCCTAACCCAGCGGGGCCCTCACCTCAAACAGGCCGGCGTTGGCGTCGAAGCAGCTGGCATACAGGATGCAGTCCTCCCTCTCGTGGAACTGGGCCAGCTTCCTCTCCAGGTCCTTATGGAGGTCCTGAGGACACACAGGGTTAACCCTGACCCCTGTACCTGAACACACAAGGTTAACCCTGACCCCTGTACCTGAACACACAGGGTTAACCCTGACCCCTGTACCTGAACACACAAGGTTAACCCTGACCCCTGTACCTGAACACACAGGGTTAACCCTGACCCCTGTACCTGACCCCTGATCCTACCTGTGTTCCACAGATGAAGCGTACGGAGCTCAGCCCTGCCCCGTGCGTCTGCAGCGCTCTGATCCCAGCCTGCACCACCTCTGGGTGGCTGGACAGACCCAGGTAGTTATTAGCACAGAAGTTCAATATGTCTGCAGGGGAGGAAGGGAGGGAGGGTGAGGAAGAGAGAGCAGGGGGGAATGGGAAGGAGGGAGAAAGAGTTAAGAAAAAGATATACAAAGAGAGAGAGAGATGCATGGGTGCTTATTTTATGATTGATATTGACTGAGTCCTCTTGATAAGTTCTCTGATGTGTTTATAATTACATGTGTTGTAACGTGTTGTCCCTTCACTGTGGACTGCTGTGTCAAAATTGTTTAACCTGAACATTCATGCCAATAAAGCATAATGAATTGAACTGAATTAGGAGATACAAGCTTTTCCAAAGGAATTTGAACCTACAACCTCCTGATCTGCAGTGTTATGGCTCTGTCTGCAGTTCCTGTGTTTGTTTTAGGTGCAGAACAACAGGCAGGGGAGGATGGAGGAACACACCTTTATAAGCTGGGCCTCTGACCCTTTAAGAGCAGGACCTCAAACCCTTTATGAGCTGGGCCTCTCCATGAATGGTAGCTCTCTGTGTGAGCTCTGAGCAGGGGGTTACATTGAGGGGGGGGAGGTATACTCTAACACACACACAGGGCGTGGCAGAACACACACACAAACCACAGCCTGAGGACTGAACAGCCTGAGCACTGAACACAGCCTGAGCACTGAACAGCCTGAGCACTGAACAGCCTGAGCACTGAACAGCCTGAGGACTGAACAGCCTGAGCACTGAACAGCCTGAGCACTGAACAGCCTGAGCACTGAACAGCCTGAGCACTGAACACAGCCTGAGCACTGAACACAGCCTGAGCACTGAACACAGCCTGAGCACTGAACACAGCCTGAGCACTGAACACAGCCTGAGCACTGAACAGCCTGAGCACTGAACAGCATGAGCACCGAACACACAGCATGAGCACTGAACAGCCTGAGCACTGAACACAGCCTGAGCACTGAACACAGCCTGAGCACTGAACACAGCCTGAGCACTGAACACACAGCATGAGCACTGAACACACAGCATGAGTACTGAACACACAGCATGAGTACTGAACACACAGCATGAGTACTGAACACACAGCATGAGTACTGAACACACAGCATGAGTACTGAACACACAGCATGAGTACTGAACAGTGCACAATGAGGGAATTGATCCCAGGACCTTCTACTGTGAGGCAACAGTGCGTCACAGTGCCACCAAGTTGGAGGTTGGGGGACTGCAGAATATCTCATAACCTGCTGCTAATCTTCCATTTATAAACAAGACAGACAGTCTGTACACACACGAACACACACACACACACACACACACACAGCTGACTAACGGACACAGGTAAACTTGACACGTCCTCGGTAGCACGCAGGACTGACCAATAGCGTTAATGTCAACAGTAGCTCTCCCAGTCCCAGCGTCACTTCAAAACAATTAACGAACAGAAACACAACGGCTCAGACTCAATCAACCCTGCCAGTCACCACAGACGGATCCGTATAGTTTAAAACACCTGTTAACAAGTTAGCTTTTTTGCGCACTCGTGTGTGGGCTACAAGTTAGCAAACATTCTAGGCAGACCGTAGAAGAAGAGTTTTGAGGGACAGACATTAAACTCGGAATGAAGAATTGAGGTCAGCTTGCAAATAGAGGCGAGTAGCTGGCTGATATGTACCGGTACTCACCGCCAGAACTTCCGTCCACGCTGATATGCGATCCCTGCTTCGAGGTTATGATTCTCTCCCCTTTCCACGTTCCACCTGATCTGATCGTTTCAAGTTCGCTCTCCAGCACCGACCTGGCAGCGGCGATGGCGGAATAGCCCCGGCTCGTGGAGGAGACAGTGGCTTGCACAACGCACTGGATCGGGGTGCGAAGACCGCGGACGACCCACCGTAGAGACATGGCAGAAAAACTGTCAAATCCGCTGCTACCAGACGCAGAGTTAACGCTTGGCTAAACGTAATATACGTGACGTCGAAGGATATGTGAGGCGTGCCGCGGAGAGCCAATCAAAAGAAGGGGGCTGTGGCAGCGCTCCGTGGCGTCCAATCACATCTCGAATTGTGCCCTTACTTGCACTCGGTTTACAGATGTATCTTCAGAATCAGAATCAGAAAGGGTTTTAATCGCCATGAAAGTTTGCACAGACAAGGAATTACTTTGGCAGGAAGGTGCCAACATTAAACATATAGGAATCTTAAAGCTTAATATGTGGTCTAACTATACAAAAGGAACAGCTAATACTAAGGGGATTTAGAATAAAAATAAAATAACAAATAAAATACAAAATATAAAGAGCCATAATTTACATTCTCTTCCGCTTTAAATTGTTTGGTTGCTTTCCAGTTCATTTAATTATGGCCCAGTTCCCCAGACATGGATTAAGCCTTGTCCTAAACTAAAACCTTTTCAGTCAAGATCTTCATAGCTGGAAGCTATAAAACTGTTACTTTAGGATGAGGCTAAATCCATGTCTGGGAAACTGGGCCTAGAAGTTTAAGCAACAGCAGAATGAATGTTTACTGAATATCGCTAAATCCACAGAAAGTCAGAAGAGTTGTATCACTGTCTGTCTGTCTGTCTGTCTGGCTAGACTGCACCCACGCAATTGTTTGATGTCCCACTGTATTCCGTTGTTTCATGCTGGACTGTATAGTGTACATTAAGATGTTATTGTTGCACTGTGGACAGGGTTGGTGATATTATTCCTGTTCACCGTTCCTGTTGGGTACTGCTAACCACTGGGTACTACACCTCCTCTTCTCCATAGGCAGAAATCCCGGGGGGGACAGGGGGGACACGACCCCCCCATCCTGGGAAAAATATGATTTGTCCCCCCCAATAAATCACTGTAAACATAAGGACATTTAAATAATATTAATAATATACATTTAACTTTTTACATTGTAGGCTGTGTTACAGCAGTAATTTTGGTGTCCCCCTCAGGAATTGCTCTTGAGAAAATGTCATAATTGTCCCCCCCAAAATTGATAGCAGATTTTCGCCACTGCTCCTCTCTCTCTAACCCTAAAGCGAAATTTATACTACTCCGTTTTCACAGAGACAGATACAGGGAACGCCCTCTCCGATGTGGAACGCCCTCTCCGAGCCCTCTCCGAGCCGAGGCCGTCGTGCACCTCCTGATTTTCATGACTATCGTCCGAATTTTACGGATACCCCTTGGCTGTGATTGGTCCCCTAGTGACAATTTCCGAATGACATAATTTCCGGAATCTCACATCTCCGGGCCTCACATTTCCTGTTTCTTTCACGATATTCTATTCGCCATCGTTCACTGTGTGTGAGGAAAAGGCGGGAGGGGGTAAATAAACAATCGACAACTTCGACACACAAAGATGTCATGGGGCAAGGTTCAAAAACTACTGTTCTGGAGGTGAATTGTTTTCAGCACCCACAGCCTTCGGAGTACTATAAATTCAAAAGAGTAAATCTCTCCATTTACCTCCTCTCCCCCTCTCTCTCCACTTACCTCCTCTCCCCCTCTCTCTCCATTTACCTCCTCTCCCCCTCTCTCTCTCCACTTACCTCCTCTCCCCCTCTCTCTCCACTTACCTCCTCTCCCCCTCTCTCTCCACTTACCTCCTCTCCCCCTCTCTCTCCATACACCTTCTCTCTCCTCTCTCCACATACACCTCCTCTCCCCCTCTCTCTCTCCATTTACCTCCTCTCCCCCTCTCTCTCCACTTACCTCCTCTCCCCCTCTCTCTCCATACACCTCCTCTCCCTCTCTCCACTTACCTCCTCTCCCCCTCTCTCTCCATTTACCTCCTCTCCCCCTCTCTCTCCATTTTTTTTAGTAATTTTTCATTTACCTCCTCTCCCCCTCTCTCTCCATTTACCTCCTCTCCCCCTCTCTCTCCATTTACCTCCTCTCCCCCTCTCTCTCCACTTACCTCCTCTCCCCCTCTCTCTCCATTTACCTCCTCTCCCCCTCTCTCTCTCCACTTACCTCCTCTCCCCCTCTCTCTCCACTTACCTCCTCTCCCCCTCTCTCTCCACTAACCTCCTCTCCCCCTCTCTCCCCATACACCTCCTCTCCCCCTCTACTTTCTTCTCTTCCTCCTCCTCTCCTCTCGTTCCTCCTCTCTCCTCCCTTCCCCCCAGAAGAATCACAACTTAACAGGTATGTGACATTAGCCGGTTTAATGACAGTAATTCATTAGGACATTGTGTAACATGTTAACTTCAAAACCCTTACAGACAGCATGTTCTCCTAGTTGTGATTTGGAATTATCAACTACCACTGTGACAGTGTCACATGACCAGCATCACATGACTTCACTTCACAGCATCTCTAGTGTAACAAAACCATCCACTTCCTCAAGTACTTCACAGGTTTAACCCACACCATGTTAACCTTTAACATATTCAGTAGTAAGGATTAAAATACATATAAATGTGCAAATATCAGCATACACAAGCACACACACACAAATACACAGTCATTCATCAACAGAGTACAAACTGTACATGTGTCTCTTCCAGCTCAGCTGAACTATTGGTCCAACATAACTGAGCATTTCTATAAGAACAGACATAGTAACACCTCAGCCACCTGAGGCAGGCAGGCATCTGTCACAACACACCTGTCATTGGCTGGCTGCGTGTGTCAATTATCCAGCCAGCCAGTCAGTTCCCTGGCCCCTCCCACTATGGAGAAACCCATTGGTCAAGAGACAGGAAGTGGTGTGGCCTATGGCTGTGATTGTTTGGTGTTAGAGGAAGTCTTCAGGGATGGGAGCCTCTCTGCAGCTCGTGCCCTCTCTGCCAGGAACCTGTCAAACTCTGAGCAGGGAAGGAGAGGGAAGGAGGGAGGGAAGGAAGGAGAGGGAAGGAGAGGGAAGGAAGGAGAGGGAAGGAAAGGGAAGGAGAGGGGAGGAGAGGGGAGGAAGGAGAGGAGATTGGAGGAGAGGGAAGGAGATTGGAGGAGAGGGAAGGAGGGAGAGGGAAGGAGGGAGGGAGGGAAGGAAAGGGATAGAGGGCAACGGAGAAAGACCAAGCGAGAGGGAGGTAGAGGGGAAAGAAAGGGACAGTCATAGAAGTCAAGTGAGAGAGAGACAAAGAGGGAGAGACTGGGTGAGTCATGGTTTTTCTATATGAGGCCGTCTAGGGGGAAACTCCTGAAAAACTTGCTCATTCACATGCACTCATCAGCTGTTCTTTAGCACTGTTGTACTGATATCATGCCAATACTAGAATTTATTAATTTTATTATTAATTTTCATTTATAATTTAGAAGAGAGGTGGGGGGAGAGAGAGAGAAGGGGGAGAGAGAGAGAAGGGGGGAGAGAGAGAGAAGGGAGGGGAGAGAGAGAGAGAGAGCGAGAGCGAGAGAGCGAGAGCGAGGGAGCGAGAGCGAGAGAGAGAAGGGGGAGAGGGAGAGAGAGAGAGAAGGGAGGGGAGAGAGAAGGCAGGGTAGAGCGGGAGAAGGGAGGCGAGAGAAGGTGGGAGAGGAGACGATTTCCAGTGCGCCTGGAAGTTTGTTTTGCACAGATCGAATTCTATCGAGTTTCAAGTTTTCAAGTTTTTTATTGTCAGGTGCATTGGACCATCCATTCATGGATTTTCCTAAATATTTAATCATCCAGTATTGAAATTATATTGGTTTCATGCTATTTTGTCATCGCATAATAGATTTTCCTAGACATGAAAAATTTGAATATACAAGATGGATCAAAAAAATGTAACTTGTAATGTACTTGAAAAGTATTTTGCCTGTTTTTGCTGTATAATAAAAGAAAACGTAGATCCTACTCCAGAATAAATGTATACCATTTTTGTTTCTAAGCATACTTCTTAAAAGTATATGACAAGTGAACTATTTTCAAAGCATACTTCTTAAAAGTAAATGAAAAGTTAACTACTTTCAAAGCATACTTAAAAGTATATCAAAAGTGAACTATTTTCTAAGTATACTACATTTACATTTACATTTAGTCATTTAGCAGACGCTCTTATCCAGAGCGACTTACAGTAAGTACAGGGACATTCCCCCGAGGCAAGTAGGGTGAAGTGCCTTGCCCAAGGACACAACATCAGTTGGCATGACCGGGAATCGAACTGGCAACCTTCGGATTACTAGCCCGATTCCCTCACCGCTCAGCCACCTGACTCCCATACTTCTTAAAAGTATGTCAAAAGTGCACAAGTGAGGAGTGCATCTTTTTTTACAGAACTCACCCTCGCTGGTCACTCCCTCCTCTGAAAGGTCCTCTTCCTAGAACACACACACGCATGCACCACACACACACACACACACACCACACACACACACACACACATTATTGGCAGTAATAGGCTCATTAAGTTGGAGTGTTTGTCTGGTGTATTTGTGTCTGGTGTGTGTGTCGAGTATATGTGTGTCTGGAGTGAGTGCCTACCTCGTCCACATCCAGCCACTTCTCAATGTCGTCCATTACTGAGGTCTGACTGACAAGGATCTGTAGGGGGAGAACGGGGGAGGGAGAGGGGGGGAGGGAGAAGGGGGGAAGGGAGAAGGGGGGGAGGGAGAGGGGGAGGGAGAAGGGGGGAGAGAGAAGGGGAGGGAGAAGGGGGGGGGAGAAGGGGGGGAGGGAGAAGGGGGGGGGGAGAAGGGGGGAGAGAGAAGGGGAGGGAGAAGGGGGGGGGGAGAAGGGGGGGGAGGGAGAAGGGGGGGGGAGAAGGGGGGAGGACGTGGTAATGAATTAGCAGTAGGACGTCTCTATAGATTAGTAGTTACCTAGACTCAGATTAAGACTAGTTTTAGATTGAGCAATGTAAAATCTAAAGGCAGGCACCCAAACCTAGACACACTAGTGACACACACCAGACACATGCACACACCAGACACACTCCAGACACATGCACACACCAGACACATGCACACACCAGACACATGCACACACCAGACACACTCCAGACACATGCACACTCCAGACACATGCACACACCAGACACACTCCAGACACATGCACACTCCAGACACATGCACACTCCAGACACACTCCAGACACATGCACACTCCAGACACACTCCAGACACATGCACACACCAGACACATGCACACACCAGACACATGCACACACCAGACACACACCAGACACATACACACACCAGACACATACACACACCAGACACATACACACACCAGACACATGCACACTCCAGACACACTCCAGACACACTCCAGACACATGCACACTCCAGACACACTCCAGACACATGCACACACCAGACACATACACACACCAGACACACTCCAGACACATGCACACACCAGACACATGCACACACCAGACACATACACACACCAGACACACTCCAGACACATGCACACACCAGACACATACACACACCAGACACACTCCAGACACATGCACACACCAGACACATGCACACACCAGACATATGCACATACACGGCAGGGTACTGACCGGTTCTGGTTTGCAGGTGTTGTGATCCAGATCTGCAGCTCCTGCTTTTAGCCCACTGCAATAGACGACAACAAATGGTTACCTAGAGATGGTTACCTAGAGACAGTCATTTAGAGACAGCACACATCATGCTTAGGGGGGAGACATTGACTCACTTGTGTGTGTGTGTGTGTGTGTGTGTGTATATATGTGTGTGTGTTTGTATCTGTGTGTTTGTTTGTGTGAGTGTGTGTGTGTGTGTGTATGAGTGTGTGTAGGTGTGTGTGTGTGTGTTTATGTGTGTGTGTGTGTGTGTGTGTACCTCTTTGTGGGGGATGGGTTTCTCTTCTGTGGGAGTGAGTCATCAGCTTGTGTTGCTGTGGAGAAAACAGAGTCCATGTTATCATTAACATTCTTTATCACCTGCATCCCAAACCTAACAACTGTCTGACTGTTGTGTGTGTGTCTGTTTGGCAGATAGACAAACAGACAGGCAGACAGACAGGCAGACAGGCAGACAGGCAGACAGGCAGACAGGCAGACAGGCAGACAGACAGACAGGCAGGCAGACAGGCAGACAGGCAGACAGGCAGACAGGCAGACAGGCAGACAGGCAGGCACTCACTAAGTCTTGTCATCTGACTGGATACACTGTCAACAATGTATTGGTTAAGATGGCTGCAGGTGGGAGAAGCAGCACACTCTGATTGGTTGAAGGGCTTGACATCAGATTGGAGGTCGATGAGGTTGACGTAGGTGGGGCTCTGATAGACAGAAAGAGACTTCATGTAGGTGACACAGACTCAGACTCAGTCTCACACTCACACTCACACATCTCTCACCTGCCGTGTTGTATTCTGACTGTATTGCTGCTCAAACCTGGTGAAATAAGAACCAGCAGGGTTAGCACTGAGTCAGGGGTGAGAGGTCAGGGGTCAGGGATGAGAGGTCATGGGTGAGAAGAGTACCTGTGGTAGCGTGTGAAGGTGGTGTTGATGTCGTCATTGGCAACCAGCAGCTCCTTTATCAGATGCTCCTCGCTGAGACTGGGGACAAGTTCCACAATCCGATCCTGCACGTCCTTACACGCCCCGTACAGCTGCTGTTAGAGAGAGAGAGTCCTTACACACCCGGTACAGCTGCTGTTAGAGAGAGAGAGTCCTTACACACCCGGTACAGCTGCTGTTAGAGAGAGAGAGTCCTTACACACCCGGTACAGCTGCTGTTAGAGAGAGAGAGTCCTTACACACCCGGTACAGCTGCTGTTAGAGAGAGAGAGTCCTTACACACCCGGTACAGCTGCTGTTAGATAGAGAGAGTCCTTACACACCCGGTACAGCTGCTGTTAGAGAGAGAGAGTCCTTACACACCCGGTACAGCTGCTGTTAGAGAGAGAGAGTCCTTACACACCCCGTACAGCTGCTGTTAGAGAGAGTCCTTACACACCCCGTACAGCTGCTGTTAGAGAGAGAGTCCTTACACACCCGGTACAGCTGCTGTTAGATAGAGAGAGTCCTTACACACCCGGTACAGCTGCTGTTAGAGAGAGAGAGTCCTTACACACCCCGTACAGCTGCTGTTAGATAGAGAGAGTCCTTACACACCCGGTACAGCTGCTGTTAGAGAGAGAGAGTCCTTACACACCCGGTACAGCTGCTGTTAGATAGAGAGAGTCCTTACACACCCCGTACAGCTGCTGTTAGAGAGAGAGAGTCCTTACACACCCGGTACAGCTGCTGTTAGAGAGAGAGAGTCCTTACACACCTGGTACAGCTGCTGTTAGAGAGAGAGAGTCCTTACACACCCCGTACAGCTGCTGTTAGAGAGAGAGAGTCCTTACACACCCGGTACAGCTGCTGTTAGAGAGAGAGAGTCCTTACACACCCGGTACAGCTGCTGTTAGAGAGAGAGAGTCCTTACACACCCAGTACAGCTGCTGTTAGAGAGAGAGAGTCCTTACACACCTGGTACAGCTGCTGTTAGAGAGAGTCCTTACACACCCGGTACAGCTGCTGTTAGAGAGAGAGTCCTTACACACCTGGTACAGCTGCTGTTAGAGAGAGAGAGTCCTTACACACCCGGTACAGCTGCTGTTAGAGAGAGAGAGTCCTTACACACCCGGTACAGCTGCTGTTAGAGAGAGAGTCCTTACACACCCCGTACAGCTGCTGTTAGAGAGAGAGAGTCCTTACACACCCGGTACAGCTGCTGTTAGAGAGAGAGAGTCCTTACACACCCGGTACAGCTGCTGTTAGAGAGAGAGAGTCCTTACACACCCCGTACAGCTGCTGTTAGATAGAGAGAGTCCTTACACACCCGGTACAGCTGCTGTTAGATAGAGAGAGTCCTTACACACCCCGTACAGCTGCTTTTAGATAGAGAGAGTCCTTACACACTCGGTACAGCTGCTGTTAGAGAGAGAGAGTCCTTACACACCCCGTACAGCTGCTTTTAGATAGTGAGAGTCCTTACACACTCGGTACAGCTGCTGTTAGAGAGAGAGAGGGAGAGGAGGAAGGAGAGAGAAAGAGGAGAGGAGAGAGAAGGAGAGAGGAAGGGAGGAGGGAGAAGAGTGTTTGTAAGCACACCGATTTCCGGTGTGCTTACATTATTCACTAATCAATAGAACTAGTCATTGGATACTAGTTAGTATGTTCTCATGTAAGCTTGCTATTAATAAGAGTAGATTGTGTCTATGTGTCAGGGTTAATAGATGTTTGTGATCAGGAGAAAGTACCATGACTACAAGGAGAGCGCCAACTATGATCTCTCTAGTCTGAGTGGTCATGTGTTGGGAGCTGTGAATCTCTTCCTCTGAGACTGTTGTAACGTCATTACTGCCTGACTCACTATCTATGTTTACATTCCTGTGACCTATAAAAGATGGACCTCCGGCCTTCAGAGCGGAGAGAGACATGATTGAGACCTAAGCCTGGTGTTGTGTTGTCATGTATTGTCAGAGGTCTGGTTTTCTCTCCCAATCTGCAGATTGATAAATACTTATTAAAATCCAGAGCTCAACTGAACTTAGTCACTCCGTTTATGAAGAGACAGACAAAACACTTTCTTCATAGAGAGAGAGAGAGAGAGAGAGAGAGAGAGAGAGAGAGAGAGAGAGAGAGAGAGAGAGAGAGAGAGAGAGAGAGGAGAAGAAGGGAGAAGAAGGGAGAAGAAGGGAGGAGAAGGAGGAGAGAGAGGAGAGGAGGATGAGAGAGAGAGAGGGAGGAGAGAACAGAAGAACAGTGAGATATATGGTCCCACTCAGCACCTTCCAGTCCCACCTGCAGAAGCTCTGAGTCCTTGTGATTGGCTGACCCCGGTTCCAGATGACTCAGTATGTCTGACATCACTGCCAGGTTGCCTCGGACAACCACCAGGTCCGCCCTCAGCTTCCTCACCTGGAGGAGGAAGAAACAGCAACACCTTGTGTGTTAACAGGAACAACAACACCTTGTCTGATGTAACATGCTGGGGAGAGTGGAGGGTTAGTGTGGAGGTGAGGGTGGAGGTGAAGTTGGTGTGTGTGGAGGTTGTGTGTGTGGAGGTAGGAGAGGGTGGAGGTTGTGTGTATGGAGGTAGGAGAGGGTGGAGGTGGTGTGTGTGGAGGTAGGAGAGGGTGGAGGTGGTGTGTGTGGAGAGGGTGGAGGTGGTGTGTGTGGAGGTAGGAGAGGGTGGAGGTGGTGTGTGTGGAGGTAGGAGAGGGTGGAGGTGGTGTGTGTGGAGGTAGGAGAGGGTGGGTGGAGGTGGTGTGTGTGGAGGTAGGAGAGGGTGGAGGTGGTGTGTGTGAGGTGTGTGTGAGGAGTGTGTTTGAGGTGTATGAGGTATGTAACGTGTGTGTTTGTCACCTGGTAGGGACTTAAGGAAACTGGTCCATCCGGGTTGGGCTGGTGTGCAGGGCACAGTGGGGAGGAAGGGGGAGGTTTGGGTGAGGGGGGAGCAGCAGAGGCAGATACACTCTGTAGGATGGGGGTAGTGGGGAAGGGGTGAGGATGGGGGAAGATGGGGGTAGTGGGGAAGGGGTGAGGATGGGGGAAGATGGGGGTAGTGGGGAAGGGGTGAGGATGGGGGAAGATGGGGGTAGTGGGGAAGGGGTGAGGATGGGGGTAGTGGGGAAGGGGTGAGGATGGGGGTAGTGGGGAAGGGGTGAGGATGGGGGAAGATGGGGGTAGTGGGGAAGGGGTGAGGATGGGGGTAGTGGGGAAGGGGTGAGGATGGGGGTAGTGGGGAAGGGGTGAGGATGGGGGAAGATGGGGGTAGTGGGGAAGGGGTGAGGATGGGGGTAGTGGGGAAGGGGTGAAGATGGGGGTAGTGGGGAAGGGGTGAGGATGGGGGAAGATGGGGGTAGTGGGGAAGGGGAGAGGATGGGGGAAGGGGTGAGGATGGGGGAAGATGGGGGTAGTGGGGAAGGGGTGAGGATGGGGGTAGTGGGGAAGGGGTGAGGATGGGGGAAGATGGGGGTAGTGGGGAAGGGGTGAGGATGGGGGTAGTGGGGAAGGGGTGAGGATGGGGTAGTGGGGAAGGGGTGAGGATGGGGGAAGATGGGGGTAGTGGGGAAGGGGTGAGGATGGGGGTAGTGGGGAAGGGGTGAGGATGGGGGAAGGGGTGAGGATGGGGGAAGATGGGGGTAGTGGGGAAGGGGTGAGGATGGGGGAAGATGGGGGTAGTGGGGAAGGGGTGAGGATGGGGGTAGTGGGGAAGGGGTGAGGATGGGGGAAGATGGGGGTAGTGGGGAAGGGGTGAGGATGGGGGTAGTGGGGAAGGGGTGAGGATGGGGGTAGTGGGGAAGGGGTGAGGATGGGGGAAGATGGGGGTAGTGGGGAAGGGGTGAGGATGGGGGAAGATGGGGGTAGTGGGGAAGGGGTGAGGATGGGGGTAGTGGGGAAGGGGTGAGGATGGGGGTAGTGGGGAAGGGGTGAGGATGGGGGAAGATGGGGGTAGTGGGGAAGGGGTGAGGATGGGGGTAGTGGGGAAGGGGTGAAGATGGGGGAAGATGGGGGTAGTGGGGAAGGGGTGAGGATGGGGGAAGATGGGGGTAGTGGGGAAGGGGAGAGGATGGGGGAAGGGGTGAGGATGGGGGAAGATGGGGGTAGTGGGGAAGGGGTGAGGATGGGGGTAGTGGGGAAGGGGTGAGGATGGGGGTAGTGGGGAAGGGGTGAGGATGGGGGTAGTGGGGAAGGGGTGAGGATGGGGTAGTGGGGAAGGGGTGAGGATGGGGGAAGATGGGGGTAGTGGGGAAGGGGTGAGGATGGGGGAAGATGGGGGTAGTGGGGAAGGGGTGAGGATGGGGGAAGATGGGGGTAGTGGGGAAGGGGTGAGGATGGGGGTAGTGGGGAAGGGGTGAGGATGGGGGTAGTGGGGAAGGGGTGAGGATGGGGGAAGATGGGGGTAGTGGGGAAGGGGTGAGGATGGGGGTAGTGGGGAAGGGGTGAGGATGGGGGTAGTGGGGAAGGGGTGAGGATGGGGGAAGATGGGGGTAGTGGGGAAGGGGTGAGGATGGGGGTAGTGGGGAAGGGGTGAAGATGGGGGTAGTGGGGAAGGGGTGAGGATGGGGGAAGATGGGGGTAGTGGGGAAGGGGAGAGGATGGGGGAAGGGGTGAGGATGGGGGAAGATGGGGGTAGTGGGGAAGGGGTGAGGATGGGGGTAGTGGGGAAGGGGTGAGGATGGGGGAAGATGGGGGTAGTGGGGAAGGGGTGAGGATGGGGGTAGTGGGGAAGGGGTGAGGATGGGGTAGTGGGGAAGGGGTGAGGATGGGGGAAGATGGGGGTAGTGGGGAAGGGGTGAGGATGGGGGTAGTGGGGAAGGGGTGAGGATGGGGGAAGGGGTGAGGATGGGGGAAGATGGGGGTAGTGGGGAAGGGGTGAGGATGGGGGAAGATGGGGGTAGTGGGGAAGGGGTGAGGATGGGGGTAGTGGGGAAGGGGTGAGGATGGGGGAAGATGGGGGTAGTGGGGAAGGGGTGAGGATGGGGGTAGTGGGGAAGGGGTGAGGATGGGGGAAGATGGGGGTAGTGGGGAAGGGGTGAGGATGGGGGAAGATGGGGGTAGTGGGGAAGGGGTGAGGATGGGGGTAGTGGGGAAGGGGTGAGGATGGGGGTAGTGGGGAAGGGGTGAGGATGGGGGAAGATGGGGGTAGTGGGGAAGGGGTGAGGATGGGGGTAGTGGGGAAGGGGTGAAGATGGGGGAAGATGGGGGTAGTGGGGAAGGGGTGAGGATGGGGGAAGATGGGGGTAGTGGGGAAGGGGAGAGGATGGGGGAAGGGGTGAGGATGGGGGAAGATGGGGGTAGTGGGGAAGGGGTGAGGATGGGGGTAGTGGGGAAGGGGTGAGGATGGGGGTAGTGGGGAAGGGGTGAGGATGGGGGTAGTGGGGAAGGGGTGAGGATGGGGTAGTGGGGAAGGGGTGAGGATGGGGGAAGATGGGGGTAGTGGGGAAGGGGTGAGGATGGGGGTAGTGGGGAAGGGGTGAGGATGGGGTAGTGGGGAAGGGGTGAGGATGGGGGAAGATGGGGGTAGTGGGGAAGGGGTGAGGATGGGGGTAGTGGGGAAGGGGTGAGGATGGGGGAAGATGGGGGTAGTGGGGAAGGGGTGAGGATGGGGGTAGTGGGGAAGGGGTGAGGATGGGGGAAGGGGTGAGGATGGGGGAGGGACAGAATGAGGGACAGGAAACATGCAGTTAGACAAGGGTTAGGCCACAGCTGGACTGGAAGGCCACAGCTGGACTGGAAGAGTTAGTGAAGAACAGTTAAAGGAAGATTATTAAACCTGGTTGAAGGTGAGAGGATGGGGGAAAGTCCTACCCTGTCAGGGGGGAGGATGGGGGAGTGTCCATGCAGCTCTGTCATGGGGAACTCCAGGCCCCGCCTCCTCAGGTCCTCGTAGACAGAGACCACGCCCGTCAGAGCCGGGGAGCTGCGGAACGCATCCGCCCACGCCTGGAACACAGTGTGCAGGTGAACAGGTGTGAGTGAGCAGGTGTGAGTGTGTGTGAGTGTGCAGGTGTGAGTGTGCAGGTGTGAGTGTGCAGGTGTGTATGTGTGTGAGTGTGCAGGTGTGAGTGTGCAGGTGTGAGTGTGCAGGTGTGAGTGAGCAGGTGTGAGTGTGCAGGTGTGAGTGAGCAGGTGTGAGTGTGCAGGTGTGAGTGTGCAGGTGTGTATGTGTGTGAGTGTGCAGGTGTGAGTGTGCAGGTGTGAGTGTGCAGGTGTGAGTGTGCAGGTGTGAGTGTGCAGGTGTGAGTGTGTATGTGTGTGAGTGTGCAGGTGTGAGTGTGCAGGTGTGAGTGTGCAGGTGTGAGTGAGCAGGTGTGAGTGTGCAGGTGTGAGTGAGCAGGTGTGAGTGTGCAGGTGTGAGTGTGTATGTGTGTGAGTGTGCAGGTGTGAGTGTGCAGGTGTGAGTGTGCAGGTGTGAGTGTGCAGGTGTGAGTGTGCAGGTGTGAGTGTGAGTGTGCAGGTGTGAGTGTGCAGGTGTGTACCTGGATGATGCTGAGGACTCTGTCCTGCAGCACCTGGGGGGGGTTGTTCTTGGGCAGGATGCAGCGGACCAGAACCCCCTCTACAAACTCCCTGTTGGACACCAGCACATGCAGCCTGGGGCCACAGTTCTTCACACATGCCTCCAGAACCTGCCGCGGGGGGGAGGGGGGAGGGGAGAGTGAGGAGGGGGGTGGGAGGAGAGGGGAGGGAGGATGGGGGAGGGAGGAGGGGGGAGGGAGGAAGGGGGAGGGGAGAGGGAGGAGGGAAGAAGGAGGAAGGGGGAGGGGAGAGGGAGGAGGGGAGAGGGAGGAAGGGGGAGGGGAGAGGGAGGAGGGGGAAGGGGAGAGGGAGGAAGGGGGAGGGGAGAGGGAGGAGGGGGGAAGGGGAGCAGGGGAGCAGGGGAGAGGGAGGAAGGGGGAGGGGAGAGGGAGGAGGGGGAAGGGGAGCAGGGGAGGAGGGAGGAAGGGGAGCAGGGGAGGAGGGAGGAAGGGGGAGGCGAGGGGAGAGGGAGGAGGGGGAAGGGGAGCGGGAGGAGGGGAGAGGGAGGAAGGGGGAGCGGAGAGGGAGGAGGGGGAAGGGGAGCAGGGGAGGAGGGAGGAGAGAGGGAGGAAGGGGGAGGGGAGAGGGAGGAGGGGGAAGGGGATCAGGGGAGGAGGGAGGATGGGGGAGGGGAGAGGGAGGAGGGGAGAGGGAGGAAGGGGGAGAAGAGAGGGAGGAGGGGGAGCAGGGGAGAGGGAGGAGGGGAGAGGGAGGAGAGAGGGGGGAGGGGGGGGGAGGGGAGAGGGAGGAGGGGGAAGGGGAGCAGGGGAGGAGGGAGGATGGGGGAGGGAGAGAGGAAACACAAAGAGAAGACCAGATTACTAGTGATGAGAAGAGAAAAAAAGTGTTGTTTGGTTGGAGTGATCGTGATTGCTTTGAGACTGTACAAACTATACAGATTCTTAATAGCAGGGTTAGCGAGAACGCATGCTTTTTAGCAGGAAACAAATGAATCTTTGTTTCGGCTAGAAGTTTTGTGCAACTTCCCTGAACCCCAAATCAGTTGTGCGTCACACCTACAAAAGTTTACATTTAGTCATTTTTGTCATTTTGCTCTGGATAATAGTGTCTGCTAAATGACTAAATGTAAATGTTAAAGTTACAAATACACTTATGTGAAGCAGGCCTAAGAAGATAACAAGAGGTGGAGAGTGAAGCTGACAAAAACAGGGAGGAGCAGAGAGGAGAGAAGGAGGAGCGGAGGAGAGAAGGAGGAGAGGAGGAGAGGAGAGAAGGAGGAGAGGAAAGGAGATGAGAGAAGGAGGAGAGAAGGAGGAGAGGAGAGAAGGAGGAGAGGAGAGGAGAGAAGGAGGAGAGGAGAGGAGAGGAGAGGAGAGAAGGAGGAGAGGAGAGGAGAGAAGGAGGAGAGGAGAGGAGAGAAGGAGGAGAGGAGAGAAGGAGGAAAGGAGAGAGGGAGGGAGGAGGGGAGAAGAGGAGAGGGAGGAAAGGAGAGGGGGAGGAGAGGAGAGGGAGGAGAGGAGAGAGGGAGGAGAGGAGAGAGGGAGGAGAAGAGAGAAGGAGGAGAGGAGAGGGAGGAGAGGAGAGGAAGGAGGGAGGAGAGAGGGAGGAGAGGAAGGAGGGAGGAGATAAGAGACGGAGGAGAGGAGAGAGGGAGGAGAGGAGAAGAGAGAGGGAGGAAAGGAGAGGACAGAGGGAAGAGAGGGGAGAGGGAGGAAAGGAAAGGAGAGGAAGGAGAGGAGCTCACGGTCAGGGTCAGCATGACCTCTCTGAAGTTCTTGTTTCCCACAATCCTCTTCTTCAGGGCTCTGACGGCATCTTTAGGTCTGAAACAGCAACACCAGCATCACGCCACCATGGCAACAGCATCCCCTGTCCCCTAACCTGATCCCTAGCTTCCTGTCCCCTAGCTTCCAGTCCCCTAGCTTCCTGTCACCTAGCTTCCTGTCCTCTAGCTTCCTGTCACCTAGCTTCCTGTCCCCTAGCTTCCTGTCCTCTAGCTTCCTGTCACCTAGCTTCCTGTCCCCTAGCTTCCAGTCCCCTAGCTTCCTGTTCTCTAGCTTCCTGTCCCCTAGCTTCCAGTCCCCTAGCTTCCTGTCACCTAGCTTCCTGTCCTCTAGCTTCCTGTCCCCTAGCTTCCTGTCACCTAGCTTCCAGTCCCCTAGCTTCCTGTCCCCTAGCTTCCAGTCCCCTAGCTTCCTGTCACCTAGCTTCCTGTCCTCTAGCTTCCTGTCCCCTAGCTTCCTGTCCCCTAGCTTCCAGTCCCCTAGCTTCCTGTCCCCTAGCTTCCAGTCCCCTAGCTTCCTGTCCCCTAGCTTCCAGTCCCCTAGCTTCCTGTCACCTAGCTTCCTGTCCTCTAGCTTCCTGTCCCCTAGCTTCCTGTCCCCTAGCTTCCAGTCCCCTAGCTTCCTGTCCCATAGCTTCCAGTCCCCTAGCTTCCTGTCACCTAGCTTCCTGTCACCTAGCTTCCTGTCCCCTAGCTTCCTGTCCCCTAGCTTCCTGTCCCCTAGCTTCCAGTCCCCTAGCTTTCTGTCCCCTAGCTTCCTGTTCTCTAGCTTCCTGTCCCATAGCTTCCTGTCCCCTAGCTTCCTGTCCCCTAGCTTCCTGTCACCTAGCTTCCTGTCCTCTAGCTTCCTGTCCCCTAGCTTCCTGTCCCCTAGCTTCCTGTCCCCTAGCTTCCAGTCCCATAGCTTCCTGTTCTCTAGCTTCCTGTCCCCTAGCTTCCAGTCCCCTAGCTTCCTGTCACCTAGCTTCCTGTCCCCTAGCTTCCTGTCCCCTAGCTTCCTGTCCCCTAGCTTCCAGTCCCCTAGCTTCCAGTCCCCTAGCTTCCTGTCCCCTAGCTTCCAGTCCCCTAGCTTCCAGTCCCCTAGCTTCCTGTCCCCTAGCTTCCTGTTCTCTAGCTTCCTGTCCCATAGCTTCCTGTCCCATAGCTTCCTGTTCTCTAGCTTCCTGTCCCCTAGCTTCCTGTCCCCTAGCTTCCTGTCCCCTAGCTTCCTGTCCCCTAGCTTCCTGTCCCCTAGCTTCCTGTCCCCTAGCTTCCTGTCCCCTAGCTTCCTGTCCCCTAGCTTCCTGTCCCCTAGCTTCCTGTCCCCTAGCTTCCTGTCCCCTAGCTTCCTGTCCCCTAGCTTCCTGTCCCCTAGCTTCCTGTCCCCTAACTTCCTGTCCCCTAGCCAGATACTCACCCGTCCTCAGTTTCGTTGATGATGTCACAGATCTCCATGTTGAGGGCCCAGTCCTCTGACTGCAGGCTGGGGCAGGTGGCACGCTCTGGGAATACACACACACACGTACACTTTTACACACACACACAGACAATGATGACTTGTTTTTCTAAGTTACTAAGTAAATTAGACTACTTACACCTCTAATAGGGAGTCAGATGGCTGAGCAGTTAGGGGATCGGGCTATTAATCAGAAGGTTGCCGGTTCGACTTCCGGCCGCGAAAAATGACGTTGTCCTTGGGCAAGGCACTACTTGTCTCAGAGGAATGTCGCTGTACTTACTGTAAGTCGCTCTGGATAAGGGCATTTGCTAAACGACTAAATGTAATACTCTGTCTAATACTCCACACACATCATTAATGCTCTAAAGCAGGGGTGGCAAACTCATTTTCACCAAGGGCCACATTAGCATTATGGTTACCCTCAAAGGGCCATTGAAACTACGATGTAACGATGTAAAAACATAGTGTTTTAGTTGTAGCTTTTGTGAACATATTCTGCTGCAATTGCAGGCCGCCTTTTAATTCTTGGACAATCTGCTGTCTTTCTTGGAGGATACATTTTGCATTTTAATCTCTGTGTTTGGTGTCAAAATGCCAACGGAGATAGTACTCTTTAACAACCAACATCGCCTTATAACATTTAGTCTTTTTTTTTTTTTTTATAACACAAAATACATAGGTTACCGGTTTTTCTCCTTGAAGCACAAACATTCGCTTTCCCATCTTTCTTGAAACTGCCTTCCATCCAGGGCCGGATGCAGCCTGCTTTGACTGGGGGTGCAGTGAATTTTTTGGGTGTTATAATGATTACGGAAGGGGGTCGTATTATTTTTTATATTGATAGGCCTACCATTTTTGAGACTGCTTATCGATCCGAGTGTTAATCAGGCACGGAGCCAGACGTTGTAAACATTCGGGGATTAAAGGCCGATTTATACTACTCCGTTTTCACGGACACGGACACAGGGAACGCCCTCTCCGACGTGGAACGCCCTCTCCGAGCCCTCTCCGAGAGCTCTACGTGCACCCAAGCCCCCACCCCTCGCCCCTCGGCTTGAAGCAACGGCCCCGGTGGATGTAGGTGGTATTGCATTTCGTGTTTGACTTCCGACTCTTCCGGTCGTTTTTATTCTATTAACTCCAGTCAACATTTACAAAACTATCTCCCCCAATCATTTTTGGTCGATTCTCGAACCTGGCTCATACTACTAGCTTTTTTATAGAAGAATTTTTCCTGATTTTTGCTAAGTTTGAAACCAATCCGAAATGGGTAAACTAGCACCCCATTTATTTGCTTACGTCAATAAAAGTTGCCTGCAAATGTGCTCGCGGATACTAACAGGGCACGAGCACAAAAGTTCACATTGGCCGATAGCCGATTTACCTGGAGCTGAAAGAAATGGCTTGAGTTGCCTGCCCTGTTGTAGCAAGTTTAGCAAATGGTTGTCACACATACATGAAATGTTGGTAATATAGTTTATTCCCGTTATTTTCAAATAGATTTGATTTTTCGTAAAAACGTTCATGACATGATGGCAAATATTATATTATGTTAAGCTTGAGCATAGATTGTTGACATGTCTATCTGGAGCAAAGACGAAGATTAATAGTACTTTAACTGATAACCACAATAGGAAATGATATATTTAAATAATATTAGTCTTGCCTTCAGAAGCTTTTGTTAAACACACTCATTATTCTTTTTTTGATCGTGTCAAAGCCAGACTGCTTTTGTGGGACAATGAAGGTCCTCAGTGACTATGTTTCACCCCCACTTATATCTGATGGAAACGTCTTGTATATAGTTCTGTTAATATGCCCCTTTCAAAAGCACGTTCAATAAAGTAGATTATATTTTAGACACACTTCTCAATTTATTACATTATTACCAAGTCTTGTTAGATCACGTTATATCCATTAATAGGCGTTTGGGTTAGGGTTAATCCTAGGTTTTGTAGGTTGAACATATAAAACACAAGCCACATTTCTACACTGATGTTAAATTGAAGGCATGTGTGATTTTCGTGGCATTTCGTTTGAATATAAAGTTGACAGTAAGCTATGGTAAGTCTGCATTATGGAAGATTTCTGTTACAAAAATAACTATTAAGCTTTCTTTGCCTGGCGAGAACAACGACGGAGCTAAGTGTTCATGTTAACAGTTGATTTAATCCGATACAATGCGTTGGAAATCATACTCAAATCACGAAGAAAAAAAACAACATATGTGATGAGTTCCATCTAGAATAGCCCTATAGCCTATTTCTAAAAAACAAGTGAAAGGAATACTATACAGTGACAGCATACATTTCCGTAAAGTTTGCATCATGTCTCTGATTCTTATCGGACTTGTACCCCATTCTGCCACTGCAATGCCTTAGCTCACAGGCTCGCAACCACATAAATCTATGCTCGCGACTGGTTGTCGCAAAGTATGACGTGAACAGCTAGTTGCAAGCGTGCACGAGGTCTCGGAGCTAGGGAAAAAAAGAGCCACTGTTTAAAGCTAGACCGGAAGAGTCGGAAGTGGAAAGATGGCGCGGTCCAGTTTCGTACTCTCGCTTGCCTCACTGCGCCACTGAGCACTTTTCATAGAAATGAATGGGGACGCCATCTTGGAAGACAAAAGTTGCTTCCTCTAGTTATATTAACTCTATCGTCTCGGAGCAAGGCGAGCCACTGTTCTGCGCAAGACCGGACGAGCCGGAACTGGAAAGATGGCAAGATGGCGCGGTCCGTTTCGCGCTCTCGCTTGCCTCGCTTCACAAATGAGCACTTTTCAAATAAATGAATGGGGACGCCATCTTTAAAGAGCAGGCTCGTTGTGTCTACTGTATAAGTCTATGGGAGAAAGAGACCGGCTTTTCTCCCCCATAAACTTCGTCTGTGGCATAGCAACGCCACACCAATTGACCAATCACCTTGCGGATCAGCCCGCCGACGTGTCCCCATTGTGCAGTGCAAGTGTCAATCCAGGAATAATCTCTGGATGCGCTGTCAATTCTAATCAACTAAAAGAGTTGTAACTTTCACATAGCCTACTTTTTTTGTTACCAGGCTATATGTTTATGTTAATCTCATTTTAACCCTATTTACCTCGAACAAGAGTTTATTGCTTGTCGACAACGGACGTTGATGAACCTTGCTTGCAATGTAAATACAAAACTAGACAACTTCACTTGTTCCTTACAATAGTACGATGCACTTCATCGTGTTGCTAAAGCGAATCCTTCTTTCTCTGCCTACCTATTCGCTGTCCCACCGGCGTAGAAAACGGACTCCCAATTAAAAAATCCATTTTCGTCTTGTCCTCCGTTCCCTGGTTCCGCGTACCAGCAGTCCCACTCCGCTCCAACAAAACCGGGAGGAGCGTTTCTAAAAGCAATGAAGTGGGGGCACAAGTTGAATTAGGTGACGTAATCCATTAAAGGGAAAGCGTACTGGAGCGCGTTAATTCATCTGACCTTGTTTCAAACTGGCAAAGTAGTTTGTGATATTTTGAACATGTAGCCTACACGTCGTTCAAAATTGACATGTTTTAAATAGACCAATAAGGAAAACCTATTAATCTATTGAAATTAAACCCGTCAGAGTTTAGACCAAACATAGACATATTAAGCTCTGACAGGTCTTATGATGATAAGCGCTTTTGGGTGTTTGCCGCTTGGGTGCGCTGTTAAATAAAGTCAAAAAAGACTTTAACAACCCATTGCACCAGACGCGTTATTTCTACAGTAGGCTATTTCGGTCTGTATCGCCTAACCACATCTTAGTTACCAGACACGCGCAACAAAAAATAACACACAGTGCAACAGTAACATCTATATTAGGCTACATAAAAACTTTGCAACAGTATCACCACGCAGTACAATAGCACTATACAACACAATAACACTACATATCAATAGCACCACGCAGTAAAATAGCAATTGGAGCAATATTGTACAATAAACAATATTGTATAAATATACAATACAATAACACTATACAATACAAAAGCAGTAAGCCTATACAATACAATGGTACTACACAAAACAATAACTGAAACATTTCTAAATCACTATAGATACTCTTTGAGTATGACAGTAAACAGCATTTACACCCTCTGATGACCCAGCAACTCCTTGATGTCTCCTGAGGCCTGTTCCATAAAGGCCGTTCAAAAAAAGCTGGGGGGTGTTCCATCAACGTAGATTAAGGAAAAGCCAGGCTTATTTTGACAAGTCTCGCTTACTTCAGCGAGAGTTCCGTTCCATTAAAGTGGCTTATTCTAGTTCTAGTTAAGTAACCAAGGTAACTTATACTTCTGAACTAGCCTGCTCCGTGTCAGCAGAGCCTATTAAAGTTCCTGTTAAGTGGAATTGAAAACGAGTTTTAAGTTCACCACACCACAAAAGAATGTGTTATTAACTACCCATCCAAATTCGAATGAAAAAAAAACACAGACAAGTATGTTAAATTAGGCTTTGAAATCGTGACAAAATCAGCAGTCTTCTCTGCTTGAGACTGGGGGGCGTGTCGCCTGAAGGAGCTGAAGCTCCGCCCCTCGCTGCCTACCTACGACCCAGATAATGGACGCTATGTCAAGCCGAACAAAACAGTATAGAATTTATTTGTTCAATGAGTGAAACATACAGATGCATTTAAATGAAATGTTCCCCTGAGCTGTAACATAGGAGTAAAAATGGACACCAGAGACAGCAGACAGTGAGCTCTCCAACTACTTCTAGCACATTAGCTACCATTTCACCAAAATACCATCATTCTACACTGAGTAGCCTAATATCAAGTTAGCGGTTTGCACTAACTCATAGCAGACATACCTCTGGAAAAGTTATCTAGTATAATTATAACAAGCACACAAAACTGAGTGATGAACTGCTGGCGGCGGTGGATGGTCCAGGTGCGACCGGAGGAGGAACGGCCGGGAGGGCGATGCTCGGTACGGCTCCGCGCTGCAAGAGAAGCCGTGTGTCCCTGAACCCCGTCTGTCTCTGGTCCGTGTTAAAACTAAAAGCCATGAAATGGTCACTGCAGAGGCGGCTGTTGGAGTTTATCCGAAGCTTTCCATCAGCGTGGCTCTTCACAAAATCTATCCACCTATTTTTCCTTTCCTCATCAATAGGGAAATTAAATAGAGTTGCAGCACAGCTGAAGTTCTTGCATCCAGGGAAGATGCAGTTGCGGGTGGTTGGAGACATCCTGAAGCTAGCTAGCTAGCTTATGTAGGCTACAATAACAGTACAGCAGGAGCAGCCATTCAGTGATCTGACATACGTAGCTGGGGCGAAATGACGCAGATAGGGCATTTTTTGGCTCCGCCCATTAAAACCTGATCTGAAAACGGAAGAGAAACTGTTCTACGGTCTAACTCCACATTTCAGTGTGACAAAGTTTTTGCGCTTTGCACATGCTTTCAGGAACTCATTCACAGGTATATAATGTACTGAGAAGCAAATCATGGAATTTGCTTTACAAGATCTTTAAGCCCCATTGTACCAAATTTGGTTGCAGTTCCACCCGAGTTCCACAGGGGGTGATCGCGAGCGGGTGAAAATGAATGGGAGTCTATGGAGCTAAACGGCTACATTTGTTTCTTTCGCCTGATTGTCGTTGAGAAATCTCAGATTTGATTGTAGTTTTTGCATGTTCAACATGGATTATAGGTCGAAAGTTGAATGAACGAGTACTTATGTCCTTTCGATTTCTTACAGGGTGAGTCGTTGTTGCCCATAACATTCTGCTAATGAATGCTGATTGGTTAGTGAAAGACTGACAACGACCAGAGATCCCGCTTGATGGCATCAAGAACCAGAATGTCAGAGCATTAGCAACATTAGCAACAACATTATCAAGCCAAAACTCTTTCTAGCATGTGTATTGACAGGGAGAGCCTAACCTGTCAGCTGTGTTGTCGATGCCTCGAAGTGACCACAGCTTGCCGTAAAGCTGTTTCTCTGGTCGTACGATGTGTATGACGTCATTGACATTTTAAAAGGCTTTTTAATACAAGCGAATTTTTAAAAATCTAACACCCAGCAGTGTGTATTTTTTTTGCCTCTCCTTTCGAATTCAAAATTCAAATTGCTAGACAAAAAATTATATCCTGAGGAAAGTGGATTTTGAGGGGTATTCTACGGTGGCCCTGAAGGGCAAATCACACCCACTAACATGAGTGCATACCCCCAAATGAAAACACTCCCCCCAAATACGATTCAACTCCCCCCAAATAGGATGACGTGCTCACCTCCCCCCAATACAAAGACACGCTCCCCCAAATGGGAAACGACATTACATTAACTCAAAAACACATTACATTAACTCAAAACGGAAAGGGTAGGTACAACACTTCGTCGCTGAATGGATGCAGTAACTAACAAGAAATTGATCGACAGAAGTACAAAATGCAATAGCCTGACAGAGTTACGTGCAGGACATTTGTTTGGCTACACACTAGAGCTGCTTCAAGAGGTGATTGTATTATTTCACATAGTTCTAGCTCTTTTGGCAAATCAGCATTTTCTGTAAAGTCAGCACACACTTGGAATGCTCTGCCATCACACATATGCACAAAAGACACATACAAAACATTTAAACATAGCCTTAAGGAATGGCTTGTTGCCAATCAGGTATGCAAGCACTGATGTACTGTCTGCTTATATGCGTGTTTGCCGTGTTGATGTATGTTATGTGCCTCAGTGCTATATATGCGCTTGTACTGCAAGTACACTTTTCTGTTGCTTATATGTGAACTGGGTGTGTCTACGTTACTGTATGTTTATTGACTTATTTTAACCTTAGTATGTTATTTGATATTTTGTCATTTTAGGCTGCCTTTAAACATCTGGCTGGTGACAGCAGATGGAAATTAGCCTCTCTGGCTAATTCTGGCGCACTTACAGTTTTGCTGTTGATTAGTGTGCATTGTCCCTGAAAAAATTAGCCTTAAATTAGTACCAGAGCCTGTTTAAGACGTTCTCTTTTAGTACCGTTTTAAAGCGGAAAGTATCTAAACCGGAAATGAGAATACGCGGATGGCCCATCGTGAATTCCAGAATAAGGTGAATAGGTCCATAGACCTCCATTCATTCTGCACTGGACCGTTAGCGCCCTCATATGGCACTAGAGTGGCACTGCAACCAGTTCAGAACCCGGAAGTTTCCCGAGTGGCTGTTTATCAATCCAAAGATCCGTCCGTGCGTCCCATAAGTGCAGACTTTTTTTCTCACAATATGACCCAGCATGAATTAATTTACGTGTTTACTTCATTTCCAAAGAATGTATTAATTTAAATAAACAAGTTAAGAAATAATGTCACTTTTACTGTTTTCAAAAGCCATTGGTTAATTGACATAAATAGTCCTAAACTAAGCAGTGCATCTTGACAAGTTTTGTCAATTATGTTAAATATGGGGGTCAGATGGCTGAGCGGTAAGGGAGTCGGGCTATTAATCAGAAGGTTGTTGGTTCGATTCCAACAACAATGCCAAATGACGTTGTCTTCTTGGGCAAGGCACTTCACCCTGCTTGCCTCGGGGGAATGTCCCGGTACTTAATGTAAGTCGCTCTGGATAAGAGCGTCTGCTAAATGACTAAATGTAAATGTAAAAGTCAAACCGGTAAATCGGCATTCTTGCTATCTTGTGAACAGGTACAATGCTGTGGTGGTATTTGGTGTTTTTTGTTGGACTTAAAAAACTCTGGCACCTCCAGGGGCTTTCATACGTGTTGATCTGTTATCTGGAAAATAACCGGTGTGCAGATAAGTTACCTTGGCAAAGTACCCATGTAAAATGTGAACCATTGTTGTGACACCTGAAAACCCAGGGTTAAACTGAAGTTAACTCGCTAAACCCCAAATCCTGCTTCATAGTCTAGGCCCCTGGTTTCTAGGCCCCTGGTTTTTTTATGCTGACCTGCTCCAGAAAAATGACCTAATAACCAAGAACACAAACACATTTCTCCACACTCCAACAGATTTTAAATAACAAAAACACAACAGATACAAAACAATCACAAAAGTACTCCCCTGTCAAATTTGTACAGACACATCCCTGGGACAGCCAGACAGTATTGGACTACAGACAGTTCAGTGTTGGACTACAACTCCCAGCCTCAGATAAAGTGTTGGACTGTTGGTCATAAACAAATACAGCACTGCTCAGACAGCTGCCCGTTTCACCATCCCTGGTCCTTGCCACACCACACACACACACATGCTCACACACGCTCACACACACGCATATACACTCACACACACACACGGTATTTTCCAGCCATATGGCTGAGAGGAGCAGATTGAGTAGAGAGTGACTGACCCATAATAACACCTGACAACAAATGAGAGCAAATGTACTCTCTGCTGGTCTCTCTGCTGGTCTCCATTTAGTCCACTGGTCTTCTGCTGGTCTCTACAGAGCCGTCCTCCTGGTCCTGTCATTGTTGCTTCTGTCGTCCTCAATGGCTTTCTCCAGCCAATCCAGCTCCGACTCTGATTCGCTAAGCTCGCTGTCACCGGCTGCAAGGAGGCGGGAGTAGTTGATCCTGCGCTGGCTGGGGGCTTTCCAGAGAAGAGGCAGACAGACGCAGCACACCACCAGCATCAGCCCCGCCCCCCTGAACATCCAGGCAACACCCACCCTTTGGACGGCCACGCCCCCAGCCAGACTGCCAAGCCCTGCACCCAAGTCCAGCGCCAGGACCTCGTACAGCCTCCTCACCACCCGTTCTTCCCTCGGCGATGCCACGCCGCCCACCTGCACCCCCACCGTCCACCAGATGGCGCCAGAGCTGAGGCAGCAGAGCGTCTGGGTGGGCAGGGCGGCCCAGGGGCTCCACAGCAGGCTGAAGCAGAGGGCCTGCAGGGCCGAGCAGCCAAGCCCCAGCCCCAGCAGCAGGCCCGGGCTGAGCCTATGAGCCAGGCCAGGCCCCAGCAGGGGGTAGGCAGCCTTGGAGAGCAGGCCCAGGCCCAGGGCCAGGCCCATCTGCAGCTCCGAGCCTCCCTGGTCCTCTATGGCCCACAGCAGGAAGTCGTCCATGGTGGCCTGGGCTGCGCCCGCCAGCAGCATGATGGCTGCCAGGAGCAGGGCCTGGCTGTTGGCCCACACCACCCGCAGGGGCTTGAGGGCGGAGCATATGAACTCACACTTCCTCCTGTGGCGCTGCAGGGGCAGGAGGGCCACCAGGGGGAGGGCCAGGGCCGTCAGCACCGTGTAGGAGTAGAAATGCAAAGCGCCCCTGGGGCTGTGAGGGGTCAAGGGGAGGCAACCTAGCTGACTCACCAGGAGCCCGACGCTGCCCGCCCCGCATGCCCCGCCCAGCAGCCCCCACACACCACTGTCGCCGTAGCGATCGGAAGCGTCAACAGAGTCAAGGAACTCATGCAGGCCGTCGTCCAGCATCCACTCCAGAGGGGCGGAGCATGCCTCCCACAGGGAGAGCACCATGAGGAGCAGGAAGAACAGCTGGTGCTGTGCGTCCATTGACTTCAGGCCGCCCAGGAAGTCAAAACGAGTTCCATCTATCTCTCTCTGAAGCTGCTTCTCCCCAGGCCCCTTCAGGCCTCTCCCTGCCCTCCTGTGGGTGGGGGTAGGGTGCTGGTGGACAGGCCTTCTGGTATCTGCTGCCACACTGAGGTTGCTGCTGGACCCCTTAGACCTGAGGCTGGGAAGCTGGGGCTGTGAGGGTGGAGGCTGGGAGGGTGGAGGCTGGGGAGCTTGGGCTGGGAAATGTGAGGCTGGGAATGGGAGGGTGGAGGCTGGGGAGCTTGGGCTGGGAAAGGTGAGGCTGGGAAGCTGGGGCTGGGAAGGGTGAGGCTGGGGCTGGGAAGGGTGAGGCTGGGGCAGAGGGGCTGTAACACTCCCAATCAGAACAGATTCTGTGTGATTGAGTGTCTTTTTAAATAAAGTTGCATTTACATCCAATGGCATTTGGGAGCCAGCGGTGGGCGCCATTCCTCTCCCTGAGTCCCACACGTCTTCTCCCGGATGCCCACTGGGGAGGATGGGGAGAGAGAAGGACAGGTTGCAGTGACTGGCCAGCGTCTCCGTGACGGTGGTGGGGAGGAAGACGATGATGAGGGCAGCGCCCGCAGCTCCCAGAAGGGACCCAGCTCCCAGCAGCCTCCTGTGGCCCCAGGCCCCAGCCAGCACACAGCCCAGTGGACGCACCATCAGGGACACCAGGTGACGTGTCGCCGCACAGATGCCCACCATGGCTGGGGAGAGGCCGAGGTGGCGGAGGTAGAGGGTGAGGAAGGGGAGGGCACAGGCACGGGCGCAGGCGAACAGGAAGTGGAAGGCGGAGGCGAGGGCGATGGTAGCCCTCACGTTGACCTGCTGGTTTCTCCTCATGATGGCTGTGGGTCTGGGGATTGCATTGCATTACAATACGTTTTGTTTTTCGGTGGTCAGAGTCAAGGAACTGTCTGTATTTACCACTCACCACTGTCTGTATTAACCCTAACCCTAACACAGGAGAGACCAGTGCTGCTGAACAGCCCTCCCTAACACAGGAGAGACCAGTGCTGCTGAACAGCCCTCCCTAACACAGGAGAGACCAGTGCTGCTGAACAGCCCTCCCTAACACAGGAGAGACCAGTGCTGCTGAACAGCCCTCCCTAACACAGGAGAGACCAGTGCTGCTGGACAGCCCTCCCTAACACAGGAGAGACCAGTGCTGCTGAACAGCCCTCCCTAACACAGGAGAGACCAGTGCTGCTGAACAGCCCTCCCTAACACAGGAGAGACCAGTGCTGCTGAACAGCCCTCCCTAACACAGGAGAGACCAGTGCTGCTGGACAGCCCTCCCTAACACAGGAGAGACCAGTGCTGCTGGACAGCCCTCCCTAACACAGGAGAGACCAAAATGTCCAAAACTTTAACAATCAAGTGTATTCAAAATATAAATATGAATGTTACGTACTTTAATATGAATGATATGTTACAAAAAATAACATTAGCTATGCAGCTGACACAAAAAAACCAGTCTGACCCATTTGAACTGTTCCTTTACTCTTTACACACAAGTGCAACTTGGCACATGATATAGGGAACCCTAACCTGACAAGCCCTAACCTGACTCAAGGAATTGACTGATATGGATGGGATGATTAGGTGTGAGTGTTTCCTTATGTGTCTGGTCTTTCTGGAACTGAGTGACTGGAGAGAAAAACATACCATTATTATCAGAACTACGTACTTCTGATCCGTGATTATCTGATGTAGAATACTTTCCATATGCTTTTAATTAAAGCACCTGCTAAATCTGGGGCAAAAATCTCATATATACTTTGGGGGAGACAATTATATGACATTTTCTCAAGAGCCATTTTTGAGGGGGGACACCAAAAGTAGTGCTGTAATACATTCCATACGTTGTACTCAGCGCTTGACATTAACATGTGGAGCCCTGGTTGTAATGTATATTGGGGCGATATATCATATTTTGCCTCCGAGATTTCCGCCAGTGTGCTAATTGAATAACATTTCAATGTTATTCGCACGTAGCCTAAAGGATACACAGGCAAAGTAGATGTGGCAGGTAAACAAGGAAGTCGATATTTCAGCTGAACTGAAAGACAATATTCAAAATGCTAATTTTATATTGAAACCTTGGCTGAAACGTATCTCCCTTAAGCGTGAAAAGCCGTATGCGACAGATATAAAATACTGAGTCAACTTGCCTGCATTAAAAACTTGCGCTGAGAACTTATCTGCTTATAGCAACTCACGTACCATTCACGCGTTGTGTTAAAACAGACTCACCTGTCTCAGCGCGGCATAGAATAATGCTTTCTCATAAAACAAGGGAATCACTCTTTAGGCAACTTCAGGATAAAAATGTATGGATTATCTTACCGGGGTACTTGTCTTCCTCTTATTACACTGCTGTCCTTTTCGTCCGAATCCACTCCTTGAATTAGACTACGTGTAGGTGATTAAGTTCCGTGTCTGGGTCCTCGGCTTGAGGCAAGGCAACGGCCCCAGTGGATATTGGTGGTATTGCATTTACGATTAGGTATCCGACTGGTCCAGTCGATTTTATTCTATTAACTCAAGTCAACATATCCAAAACTATCTCCCCCAATAATTTTTGTTCTATTCTCGAACCTGGTTCATACTAATAGCTTTTTCATATAATAATTTTAGCACATTTTTGCTAAGTTTGAAACCAATCCGAAATGGGTAAACGAGCACCCCATGTATTTGCTAAAGTCAATAATAGTTGTCTGGAACTGTGCTTGCGGGTACGAACAGGGCACGAGCACAACAGGGAACATTAGCCGATCGCTGGTTTACCTGAAGCTGAATGAGCACAAGGAGAAAGGGCTTCATAATCTACAGTTGCCTGCCCTGCTGTAGCCAGTTTTACAAATGGTTGCTCACATACATGACGGTTGTATATGTAACTGGTGTGAATCGGTGAAACTCACTCCTCAGGTATGTAAGAGGCCACCCGCATCAACGAAAAGCTAGCTTTTCTTTGGCATATTTGGTAGTGGTTGCACTTGGCGGTCCAGAGGTGGTAGGTTCGACTCCCGATGGCAGCGAACGATGGCCCTGACCGAGCAAGACCACGTCTCTTACACATTTACATTTAGTCATTTAGCAGACGCTCTTATCCAGAGCGATTTACAGTAAGTACAGGGACATTCCCCCTGACGTTGTGTCCTTGCCTTGCCCAAGGACACAACGTCAGTTGGCATGACCGGGAATCGAACTGGCAACCTTCGGATTACTAGCCCGATTCCCTCACCGCTCAGCCACCTGACTCTGATATACACCCCCTATAACTTATTTCCGTTATTTTAAAGCAAATGTAACAATTCTGTAATGGCATGACAAACGTAATTATAGTGTAGGGAGTCATGTGGCTGAGCGGTTAAGAAATCGGGCTAGTAATCTGAAGGTTGCCAGTTCGATTCCCGGCTGTGCAAAATGACGTTGTGTCCTTGGGCAAGGCACTTCACCCTACTTGCCTCGGGGGAATGTCCCTGTACTTACTGTAAGTCGCTCTGGATAAGAGCGTCTGCTAAATGACTAAATGTAAATGTAAATAGCCTAATATAATGAGTGATATCGTGGCATGTTAAGGCATCATTATAGATTGTTGACATGTGTTTTTGGAGCAAAGACGAAAATGAATAAATCATGTCTCATAACCACAATATTGTTATGGTTATGCAACGTTATGTCAGTTATCACCACAATGATGGAATTAACAATAACAGTAAGCCAGCAATAGTAAAGCAACACTCATCATCATCATCATCATCATCATAATAATAGTAACATATATAGGCCTATTTAACTTAGCTTGCTTTGCCGAGCTAGAACAACGACGGAGATATGCCCATCTAGAATAGGCCTATATTTCTATTTCTTTCAAAGCGACATACAAATTGTGCATGTAGAAACTATAAAACAACGTACAGCAGAGTATCAAGATCATAAGGAGTAGTTGGTTCAAACAGGATTGGTTACATTGTTTATTTATCGGCTAATAGGAGACACCCGAGAAGGTGTTGATTGGCAGAAAAAGATTCTTGCTCATGTATTTGCAAAGCCCCGCCTCATCCTTCCCATTGGCTTCTCTGGTCCTGGTTCTGGGTCTTGATTGGATGCTGTACGCTGGGTCTGTGCATGGGGAGATGGACAGGCTGCAGACCAGAAGAGACCAGTTCAGAATCTGAATGGGCTTTATTCACCATGTACATTCACACAAACAAGGACTTTTCTGTGGAAGGAAGGTATATCAAATCTAAAATAAGATCTAAAATAAAATGTAAAATAAGATTGGTAGATAGTGCAAAATGACTGGTAGATCACTTGTGCAATGTGCAATAAGTGTGCAATAAGTGATAGATGGACTAAAAGGAATAAAAGTTATAAATAAAAGTGTCAAGGGCAGTGGGAGACCTTAGCCTTGTTGAAGAGGCCAGCTGCGGACCAAGTTGCCATTGATACAGCATGGTGATGAGTATAGCTCAGTGGTAGAACATGGTGATGAGTATAGCTCAGTGTTAGAGTATGGTGATGAGTATAGCCCAGTGTTAGAGTATGGTGATGAGTATAGCTCAGTGTTAGAGTATGGTGATGAGTATAGTTCAGTGTTAGAGTATGGTGATGAGTATAGCTCAGTGGTAGAGCATGGTGATGAGTATAGTTCAGTGGTAGAGTATGGTGATGAGTATAGTTCAGTGTTAGAGTATGGTGATGAGTATAGCTCAGTGGTAGAGCATGGTGATGAGTATAGTTCAGTGGTAGAGTATGGTGATGAGTATAGTTCAGTGGTAGAGTATGGTGATGAGTATAGTTCAGTGGTAGAGTATGGTGATGAGTATAGTTCAGTGGTAGAGTATGGTGATGAGTATAGTTCAGTGGTAGAACATGGTGATGAGTATAGCCCAGTGGTAGAGCATGGTGATGAGTATAGCTCAGTGGTAGAGTATGGTGATGAGTATAGTTCAGTGGTAGAGTATGGTGATGAGTATAGTTCAGTGGTAGAACATGGTGATGAGTATAGCCCAGTGGTAGAGCATGGTGATGAGTATAGCTCAGTGGTAGAGTATGGTGATGAGTATAGTTCATTGGTAGAACATGGTGATGAGTATAGCCCAGTGTTAGAGTATGGTGATGAGTATAGCTCAGTGTAAGAGTATGGTGATGAGTATAGTTCAGTGTTAGAGTATGGTGATGAGTATAGCTCAGTGGTAGAACATGGTGATGAGTATAGTTCATTGGTAGAGTATGGTGATGAGTATAGTTCATTGGTAGAACATGGTGATGAGTATAGTTCAGTGTTAGAGTATGGTGATGAGTATAGCCCAGTGTTAGAGTATGGTGATGAGTATAGCTCAGTGTTAGAGTATGGTGATGAGTATAGTTCAGTGTTAGAGTATGGTGATGAGTATAGCTCAGTGGTAGAACATGGTGATGAGTATAGTTCATTGGTAGAGTATGGTGATGAGTATAGTTCATTGGTAGAACATGGTGATGAGTATAGTTCAGTGTTAGAGTATGGTGATGAGTATAGCTCAGTGTTAGAGTATGGTGATGAGTATAGCTCAGTGGTAGAGCATGTGAACTCTGGACTAGCTAAGTCACAGAAAACACTTTTGCGAATGTTGAGTTTTGAGGGACCCAGGTTTGGCTTCTGACCTGTGAACGTTGGAGAAGATTCTGCGAGAGTCTCGGTCCAAGCAGATGCTGAAGGTTCGATCATCTACAGTTCTGATGCTGAAGCACTGGCTTCTAATCTCCTGTGGAACACATAGTAGAATTCCTTAATGGTTTTAAGTGTTATGTAAAGTATTATGATGAATACCCTAACAGTTCCAGCCTTTTTGTATAGTACTGCCATGAAGACCTTAACAATTCTAACCTCTATATAGAGTACTACCATGAAGACCTTGATGGTTCTGACCTCTGTGTAGAGTCCCACTATGCGTCTACCCTCCCAGGTGTCTACAGTGCTAGAGGCGGTGTAGAGGCAGACAAATAACCTTACCGTGCAGTGTCTGGGACTGTCACCCAGCAACCAGGCTGTGAGGGTGTGCACACCTGGGAGAGCAAGGGAGGAGAGATTAGATACAGAACTGTGTCGACTACTAATCCTAGAGTGTAGACTATCATCATGAAGTAATCCTACAGTATCGACTACCAGGCTAGCGGAATTACACAGATTTTCAGTCTGAATAACCGCAGAAAATGTGAAATAAATCCGCAGATTTTGTTTGGGCTCGCTAATACCTGATGACAGGCTGCCAAACAGGACACATTTCCTCGCCTCCACATCTGTTGTTAGAACCTCAATCTCACAGTCTGTGATTTTTTACGTTTTTGCGTGTTTAGCCATTTGAATTCAGACAAAGAAATGACCTCAGGAGCGCATTTATGCATACTCATTTATGGGAGGAGGCAAGGCGGGGTCAGTGGCTCGTTCACGTGCGGTCAATCTCACGTTGATTGTGATTCATAAAGGGAAGGTGCGCAGGACTAGCCTGGTCCTAACCAGACTCTCGTACATTTAATTTGTACAGAGAGTCTGGCCTCACTCCATTGACAAGCGTTGCCTTTGTTTTGCTGCACTCTAGAACGTTGTTTTGCTGCACTCTAGAACGTTGTTTTGCTGCACTCTAGAACGTTGAGTTACGGTACTCTGCAGTGTTGCCTTTGTCTCATCTAGTGACTAGCAACGAATCTGCCGACTTTCTGCTACTTTGGCAATCTCATTTTTCATTGTTGAGCAGCAGCAAATTAACTAATTACTGGTGAAAAGGTATTAACTAATACCTTTTCTTGTAAACTGATAAAAAAAATCCACTGCAAACAACATCCTCTGTAAAGTTAAATCCACAGCATGATGTGTGAGCATTAGCCTCGCTGGCGTTCAACACTTAACATCCCAACAAGAGTTGTGTGTGAGTATCCTACCCTGGAATTATTTGCTTTCTAATATATTTGTTGCCATGATCACACATTTTGTGTAGATGTTACAATTATTATTATCATATACTGATTTTATATAGTGATCAGCAACCAAGTGAGCGATGAAATGAAAGTTAATGCCTTTTGCCTTGGCATGACCCCTTATTATTTTACAGACAATGCAAAGGCAGAGCACAGTAACTACATTATAGGGGTCAAAAGTCAAGTTTGAGCTCAATATTTGTTTATGTAGATAAATGTCATTACTAAAACATCTAATTTCCCGTGTCCACCCTATAAGACATTTGGCTGGACAACTAAAAAACGTTGAAGTAATTTTTCTCAGTACTACACTCTGGTAAGTTAAGGTTTGTCTTTGACTTTGAAGGGTAGTGGAGTTGTAGCATTGTCCTATGAGAGACTGCACACACCCGACGCAGACGCACAATGGTTTGATGCGGTCTAATCTATGTCCCATGTTGTAGTTTTAAATCTTTTAAATCCCATGTGAAAGATGTCTTATACATAACGTATATACTGTATATCAATAGCCTGTTTGAATGTACAGATGTTTAGAAGGGTTAATGTTACTGTTAATGTCTCTATGGGGTCAGGGAGAGAACAAGGGATGTGTGTATAAACAGTGTAGTGGAGGTGGTTTGGGAGTCTAACCCTCTGGGACATTTGGTGCCAGAGTGGAGATCTCCATGGTCCAGACTGTGCATGTCAGGTTCTTCTTAACCTCTCGCTTGCTCAGGAAAACCTGCGATACAAGAGACAAAGTTATGTTTTTCTAGGCATCTATAAAACTGCAGGAGCGGGAAGAGGAGAAGGAGGAGGTGAAGGAGAGGAGCAGGAAGAGGAGGAGGAGGTGAAGGAGAGGAGCAGGAAGAGGAGGAGGAGGTGAAGGAGAGGAGCAAGAAGAGGAGGAGGAGGTGAAGGAGAGGAGCAGGAAGAGGAGGAGGAGGTGGTGAAGGAGAGGAGAAGGAGGAGGTGAAGGAGAGGAGCAGGAAGAGGAGGAGGAAGTGGTGAAGGAGAGGAGAAGGAGGAGGTGAAGGAGAGGAGCAGGAAGAGGAGGAGGAGGTGAAGGAGAGGAGCAGGAAGAGGAGGTGAAGGAGAGGAGCAGGAAGAGGAGGAGGAGGTGAAGGAGAGGAGCAGGAAGAGGAGGAGGAGGTGAAGGAGAGGAGAAGGAGGAGGAGGTGGTGAAGGAGAGGAGAAGGAGGAGGTGGAGGAGAGGAGCAGGAAGAGGAGAAGGAGGAGGTGAAGGAGAGGAGCAGGAAGAGGAGGAGGAGGAGGTGAAGGAGAGGAGCAGGAAGAGGAGGAGGAGGTGAAGGAGAGGAGCAGGAAGAGGAGGAGGAGGTGGTGAAGGAGAGGAGAAGGAGGAGGTGAAGGAGAGGAGCAGGAAGAGGAGAAGGAGGTGAAGGAGAGGAGCAGGAAGAGGAGAAGGAGGGGAAGGAGAGGAGCAGGAGGAGGAGGTGAAGGAGAGGAGCAGGAAGAGAAGGAGGAGGTGAAGGAAAGGAGCAGGAGGAGGTGAAGGAGAGGAGCAGGAGGAGGAGGTGAAGCAGAGGAGCAGGAGGAGGAGGAGGAGGTGAAGGAGAGGAGCAGGAAGAGAAGGAGGAGGAGGTGAAGGAGAGGAGCAGGAGGAGGAGGTGAAGGAGAGGAGCAGGAGGAGGAGGTGAAGGAGAGGAGCAGGAAGAGGAAAAGGAGGTGAAGGAGAGGAGCAGGAAGAGGAAAAGGAGGAGGTGAAGGAGAGGAGCAGGAAGAGGAAAAGGAAGAGGAAAAGGAGGAGGAGAAGGATGAGCAGCAGGAAGAGGAGAAGGAGAGGACCAGGATGTGATGCCACACCTTCTTGTACTGTACTGAAACTGCCACCCCACTTATGTCCTCTGAGACTCTCCTTGTAGGTATTGCTGTAAGCAGACAGTGACAATAGTTAGTGTGTGTTTAGGGGTATAAGTGTGTGTGACTGTACATGTGTGTATGTGTGTGTCTGTGCATGTGTGTTTGTTGGTGTGTAAATGAATAAATGTACATGAGTGTGTGTACACCACCTTGTAGCCTTTGTCTTTGTTGCCTGAGCTCAGGAAACTCCAGCTGTAGATGCGACACAAACACTGCATCCACTGAGCTCCCTCCCAACAGACTCATCTAAACAACCACAGTATTAGCAACAAGCTAACCACAGTATTAGCAACAAGCTAACCACAATATTAGCAAAAAGCTAACCACAGTATCAGCAACAAGCTAACCACAGTATTAGCAACAAGCTAACCACAGTATCAGCAACAAGCTAACCACAGTATCAGCCACAAGCTAACCACAATATCAGCAACAAGCTAACCACAGTATCAGCAACAAGCTAACCACAGTATCAGCCACAAGCTAATTACGGAAGTACCTCCTGCTTATTAAAAGAGTAACTTTACAGAGTAGAGTGGAAAGAAGAGCTAAAGAGAAGGATGAAGGGAGGGAGGAGAGTGAGAGGGAGGGAGGAGAGAGATAGGGAGGGAGGAGAGAGGGAGGGAGGAGAGAGAGAGGGAGGGAGGGAGGAGAGAGGGAGGGAGGAGAGAGAGAGGGAGGGAGGAAGGAGAGAGGGAGGGAGGAGAGAGAGGGAGGAGAGAGGTAGGGAGGGAGGAGAGAGAGGGAGGGAGGGAGGAGAGAGGGAGGGAGGAGAGAGGGAGGGAAGGAGGAGAGAGAGGGAGGGAGGGAGGAGAGAGAGAGGGAGGAGAGAGAGAGAGGGAGGGAGGAGAGAGGGAGGGAGGAGAGAGAGGGAGGGAGGGAGGAGAGAGAGAGGGAGGGAGGAGATAGAAAGAGGGAGAGTTAAAGGAAGTGAGGAATACCTTTACAAAGTAGAGAGGGAGGTGGACAGGCTGAATTGCACAGCGCAAATAGTAGGAGAGGACATCCAATAGGAAGCAGTCCGGATCAGGTGACAGGCTGTGATTGGACCACTGTAATGAATGGAAGCTTGCATTACCCCTCACTGTTACCCTCTCTCTCTTGCTCTCGGTCTCACTCTCTGTCTCTCTATCAGGATATCTGAGTTCTAATTACCGCGCTGGCTGTGCAGGATAATTTGGCCCCCAAGTTATAGACGTTGCTGTGGTAACAGGGGTCCTCACTGCCCAGGAAGGAGGCCAGCGACAGCCTGCCCCCTAACCCAGAGGTCCAGCCCTACACACACACAGAAGGGTCAAGGGTCAGGGTGGTGGGGTTGGTGTTGTAGGGTTAGGGTGGGCCCAGACTCACAGAGCAGGAACTGGAAGACAGCTCGTTAGTGACGGGGATGTAGAACAGCTGGAGTTCCATCTTACTGGACAACATACTGTGTTTGGACTCCCGTCTGCTACAGAGAGATATTTTACACACACATGTTATTACATACACACTTTGTAACACACAAATATTATTATTATTACACACAAACACGTTATTGGACACACACTGTTCTACAATATGTTCAGGTGTGTGTGTGTTTGTGTGTGTGTTCTACCACATCTTCAGGTGTGTGTGTGTGTCTGTCCTACAGTATATTCAGGTGAGTGTGTGAGTGTGTGTGTGTATCCTACAGTGTATTCAGGTGTGTGTGTGTATCCTCTAGTGTGTTCAGGTGTGTAGGTGTGTGTGTGTGTGTGTATACTATAGTGTGTTCAGGTGTGTGTGTGTCCTATACCGTATTTTCAGGTAGGCTGTGGAGTGAGGAGTGGGGAGTCAGGTGGTCGAGCGGTTAGGGAATCGGGCTAGTAATCCGAAGGTTGCCAGTACGATTCCCGGCCGTGTCAAATGACGTTGTGTCCTTGGGCAAGGCACTTCACCCTACTTGCCTTGGGGGGAATGTCCCTGTACTTACTGTAAGTCGCTTTGGATAAGAGCGTCTGCTAAATGTAAATGTAATACCTACCGCCTCTTCAGGCCTCTGTTTTCGAAACAAAATCAAGGCGGAAATAGAAACTTTCACTTTCCTTGTGTTCATGTTCTAGTACTCAACACCAGTAGGACTGACGGGACAACAGGGGAAATAACTTCAGTGTCACCTTTTAATAAAGGACCACAGTCATGCATGTACTCCAAATGGTTCAAGAACAGCTTTCAATTTACTTTGGGTATGCTGTATTCACCCTACTTGCCTCGGGGAGAATGTCCCTGTACTTAATGTAAGTCGCTCTGGATAAGAGCGTCTGCTAAATGACTAAATGTAAATGTAAATAGGCGTTTTCAGGCACATTTAATTTAAATTTGCAAGAACTATAGACTAATACAATAACAGCCTTAAATGGACTGACAACATAAGTTATACGACTTACAGTTCTCAAGGACACACGCAATCTCAACTCCGGTGTGAAGCGCGTGTCCGACATGCCCTCTAACAATCACTGCTGATAGACGGCCTTTTGTACAGCCCTATTTCTGATACCGTGGCGGCAGAAATGTTCTAAATCAACATAAAGGAAACACTGCGGTATATTCAGGTGTGTGTGTGAGTGTGTGTCTCCTACAGTGTGTTCAGGTGAGTGTGTGTCCTACAGTGTGTTCAGGTGTGTGTGTGTGTGAGTGTGCGTGTGCTACAGTGTGTTCAGGTGTGAGTGTGAGTGTCCTATAGTGTGTTCAGGTGAGTGTGTGTGTCCTACAGTGTGTTCAGGTGTGTGTGTGAGTGTGTGTGTCCTACAGTGTGTTCAGGTGTGAGTGTGAGTGTCCTATAGTGTGTTCAGGTGAGTGTGTGTGTCCTACAGTGTGTTCAGGTGAGTGTGTGTGTCCTACAGTGTGTTCAGGTGAGTGTGTGTGTCCTACAGTGTGTTCAGGTGAGTGTGTGTGTCCTACAGTGTGTTCAGGTGTGTGTGAGTGTGTGTGTCCTACAGTGTGTTCAGGTGTGTGTGTGAGTGTGTGTGTGCTACAGTGTGTTCAGGTGTGTGTGTGAGTGTGTGTATCCTACAGTGTGTTCAGGTGTGTGTGTGAGTGTGTGTGTCCTACAGTGTGTTCAGGTGTGTGTGTGAGTGTGTGTGTCCTACAGTGTGTTCAGGTGAGTGTGTGTGTCCTACAGTGTGTTCAGGTGAGTGTGAGTGTGTATCCTCTAGTGTGTTCAGGTGTGTAGGTGTGTGTGTGTATCCTCTAGTGTGTTCAGGCGTGTAGGTGTGTGTATCCTCTAGTGTGTTCAGGTGTGTGTGTGTCCTATACCGTATTTTCAGGTAGGCCGTGGCCAGCCTGCCCAGCACACGGTCGTCCCCCATCACCACCACCTTGGCCGTGTGCCTGCTGTCCTGCCAGGACATGCGGACGCCCCCCTCCCCATCCACGGAGCTCCTCACTAGGGCCATCTGGGCTCGGCCTCGCAGCCCTCGGCTGATGCAGGACGCCCGGACGAACACCGGCCTCTGGTGCTTCCCCTCTATCTTCTCCTCCGCCATATTCTCCCTCTCCTCTGCCCTCTCCTCTGTCTCCTTCACACCCTTCCCAGACTCCCTCCTCTCCAGACTGGCTGAGTCCTTCTCTATCCCGCTGTCAGAGGACTGGACAGACTCCCTCCTCTCCTGATCGTCCCTCTTCTCGCCGGAGGAGGGGGGGATGTTCAGGGCCAGCTTCGCCAGAACATTCCCTGTGAAACACAGCAACATCAAACTAAAGATGTTCGCATCTTTATAGTTGTTTTACAGTTTTTCTCAATTGTTTACACACAAATACTGGTACTTGAGACACAATGACCACAACATGTAACTCATGCATCAACCCCATGAACCAATTGTGCTAAACTACAAGCACAATTCCTGCTTTACACTCAAATTGCAGTTCTAAAACACACTTTTTTCAAAACACTACACACAATTCTCTGCATTTGGTACAATTTTCATGAAGAAAATCTTTTGTTTTCACAAGGAACACACTGCCATTCAAATATGCACACTGACTCATCGCATGGACAAACACCTGTCACACAGTTTTACAATTAGCAATCAGAGCTTTAGCATAAAAGGGCAACAGGTGACCTCTTCTGTTTTTGAGCAATGGATGCCAACATTGGAAACAGAGGCAGAGGAGTGAGAGTAAGAGGAGGAGGACGGGGAGGACGAGGATGAGGAAGGCCAAGGACCATAATCTCTGATGAGATCCGAACCGCTTTGGTTGACCATGTGGTCAACCATGGTCTAACAATGAGGGAGGCTGGGCAAAGAGTACAGCCAAATTTGAGCAGGTACACTGTAGCATCCATCATCCAGACTTTCCGAAATGAGAATAGGTAAGAAATCTACTCTCACTACAACATTGCAGTAGGCCTACTGCATATCAATACAGTACTCAATGAGTACAGTAGTACAGTATTGCCTGTGGACTGTTCTCTAGGACTGTAAAAAATAAAGTATGTTTCAAGTATTTGGAAAATGTATTCCTACTTTGTATTCCAACACAGTATTTACAGTATTTTACTATTTGTTTGGCAGAACTGAAAGATTACCAACACAAGGTGGTCGGGAACGTCTTCTGTCTCCTGAACAGGAAACTGAAATCATGAACATGGTCCTAGAAAATAACGCCATAACATTACGGCAAATACAAAGAAAATAATAATAATGTAACTGTATACACTATACAGTAAATTATTCTGTTGTTTTGTATGTAGACCACTTTATGTGCAACTTGTGTTGGTTGGGATTCACACTGTGTACATTGTTTTTCTGGGAAAAATACATAAAATATATTTGTTACTGTATATTTCTGTGTTCTGAGTATAAAAACAATATTCTCAAATATTTTACAACACACTTATGTATGTACTGTCTGTAGTAAGTGTAACACTGAACAAAAAAAGGCCTAACTCACTATGATGAATGAATGTGTTTTCCATTCATCATAGTGTTTTCCATTGAGCACATCAGTGTTCAAATGGTTCTTATAAATGTCTATTTTCATGAAGAAAATCTTTTGTTTTCACAAGGAACACACTGCCATTCAAATACGCACTCTGACTCATCGCAAGGACAAACACCTGTCACACAGTTTTACAATTAGCAATCAGAGCTTTAGCATAAAAGGGCAACAAGTGACCTCTTCTGTTTTTGAGCAATGGATGCCAACATTGGAAACAGAGGCAGAGGAGTGAGAGTAAGAGGAGGAGGACGGGGAGGACGAGGATGAGGAAGGCCAAGGACCATAATCTCTGATGAGATCCGAGCCGCTTTGGTTGACCATGTAGTCAACCATGGTCTAACAATGAAGGAGGTTGGGCAAAGAGTACAGCCAAATTTGAGCAGGTACACTGTAGCATCCATCATCCAGACTTTCCGAAATGAGAATAGGTAAGAAATCTACTCTCACTACAAAATTGCAGTAGGCCTACTGCATATCAATACAGTACTCAATGAGTACAGTAGTACAGTATTGCCTGTGGACTGTTCTGTAGGACTGTACAAATAAAGTATCGAGTATTTGGGAAATTTATTCCTACTTTGTATTCCTACACAGTATTTACAGTATTTTACTATTTGTTTGGCAGAACTGAAAGATTACCAACACAAGGTGGTTGGGAACATCTTCTGTCTCCTGAACAGAAAACTGAAATCATGAACATGGTCCTAGAAAATAACGCCATAACATTACGGCAAATACAAAGAAAAATAATAATAATGTAACTGTGTACACTATACAGTAAATGATTATGTTGTTTTGTATGTAGAGCACTGTATGTGCAACTTTGTGTTGGTTGGGATGTACACTGCTTACATTGTTTTTCTGGGAAAAATACGTAAAATATATTTGTTACCGTGTATTTCTGTGATCTGAGTATAAAAACAATATTCTCAATATTTTATAACACACTGAACAAAAAAAGGCCTAAATCACTATGATGATAGTGTTTTACATTGAGCACATCAGTGTTCAAATGGTTCTTATAAATGTCGATTCATATGATGGGTTGTGTGTGTCATTTGAAGACAAAATACCATTTTGAGAAGAAATAACATTGTTTTGAATGTAAAGTTTAATTTTGCAGGAGAAGTGAGGGGTTTTGCCCATTGTGTGTGTGTTTTCTTGATTTGTGTGTAGAGTTCTGAGAGTATGAGGTATGCATTCAGAAAATGTGTGTAACCAATCGAGAAAAACTGTAATTGAATTCTGCTCACAGAGGAACTCACAGAAATCCTCTTCCTGGTTCCACAGGTGGAAGGAGATGTCTGGGTGGGGGAGGTGGAGGTCTGGGTGGGGGAGGGCAGCATCAGATCGATCTGATGACTTAGAACCTGGGGAGGGAGAGAGAAGGGGAGGTAGAGAGAGAGAAGGGGAGGTAGAGAGAGAGAAGGGGAGGGAGAGAGAGAGAAGGGGAGGGAGAGAGAGAGAAGGGGAGGTAGAGAGAGAGAAGGGGAGGTAGAGAGAGAGAAGGGGAGAGAGAGAGAATGGGAGGGAGAGAGAGAAGTGGAGAGAGAGAAAAGTGGAGGGAGAGAGAGAGAAGGGGAGAGAGAGAAGGGGAGGGAGAGGGTGAGAGCAAAAACGAGAGAAAGGTAACAGGAAAATAAAAAAGAGAAAAGCTATACCCACCCCATGTGTTATCCAAATCACCATGCGGCTGGTTTTGAGGGCTGTTGAGGATGTGGTGCTGGATGAGCAGAAGGCTGCGATGGTACTGGTCCTCATCCCCCCTCTCTGCACTCTGCTCCACAGCCTCCACCATCTGCTGGAAGTACGGCAGCACATCTCGCCCTGGACCCTGGAACACACACATGAACACACGTGCGCGCACGCACACACGCACACACTGAAACAACGTGTTGTCTCAAGCAAAACTGTCATCATCTTGCAGCAAGTCTTTCTGCTTCTTTCTCCATCCCAGACCCCCCTCTTTCTTTCATTCAGTCTCCTCCCCTTTTTCCCCTCTCTATCACTCACACACAATTTCTCACCTTTCCCAAGCCCCCTCTCCTCCTCTCCTCCTCTCCTCCCCTCTCTGTCCCTCCATCTCTCTTTCACACACAACCTCTAAACTTATTTTTCTTGCATTCCTTCTTTCTTTCTATCTATCTATGTTTCCCCCTCTCTCTTTCCCTGCGTTGTTTGTCTCCTGCGTTTCCTCACCTCCAGGGTGGCTGCGAGGGCACGGAGCTGGCAGGCCTCCCCCAGCCCCGTCTGCAGCGTGTGGAGGAGCAGGCGTGTCTGCAGGGCCTGGGCCCCCCTGGGGGACCCCCCAAGCTCCAGGTTGGCCCTCACTGAGGCCCCTAGGGGGCCCCACACCACCGCCGGGTCTGCAAACACAAACACCCTGTGTGCCAGAAGTGGGGAGGGAGGTGGGGAGACAGACAGGTTGGTAGGGAGACAGGGAGGTGGGGAGACAGACAGGTTGGAAGGGAGAGAGGGAGGTGGGGAGACAGACAGGTTGGTAGGGAGACAGGGAGGTGGGGAGACAGACAGGTTGGAAGGGAGAGAGGGAGGTGGGGAGACAGACAGGTTGGGAGGGAGAGAGGGAGGTGGGGAGACAGACAGGTTGGGAGGGAGAGAGGGAGGTGGGGAGACAGACAGGTTGGGAAGGAAAGAGGGAGGTGGGGAGACAGACAGGTTGGAAGGGAGAGAGGGAGGTGGGGAGACAGACAGGTTGGGAGGGAGAGAGGGAGGTGGGGTGACAGACAGGTTGGAAGGGAGAGAGGGAGGTGGGGAGACAGACAGGTTGGGAGGGAGAGAGGGAGGTGGGGTGACAGACAGGTTGGAAGGGAGAGAGGGAGGTGGGGAGACAGACAGGTTGGGAGGGAGAGAGGGAGGTGGGGTGACAGACAGGTTGGGAGGGAGAGAGGGAGGTGGGGAGACAGACAGGTTGGAAGGGAGAGAGGGAGGTGGGGAGACAGACAGGTTGGGAGGGAGAGAGGGAGGTGGGGTGACAGACAGGTTGGGAGGGAGAGAGAGAGGGAGGTGGGGAGACAGACAGGTTGGGAAGGAGGTGGGGAGACAGGTTGGTAGACAAAAAGAAAGACAGATAGATAGGCAGACAGACATATAGACACACAGACAAATGAAAAAGGGATTGGATGAACAGCTGTTAAATGGTCTAATTCTTTAGACCAAAGTCCTTCCCAGCTGTGGGTGAGTGTAGTGAGCACACCTCTCCTGCAGGGGGCTGTGTAGGCTCTGCTCCGCTATGAGCCTCCTCTGGTAAAGAGCACCTGTTCCAGGGGCAGAGCGTGACAGCAACACTATTACATGTTGTAGCATGTCATAACATCTTTACAACATGTAATAACAGCTTTATAACATGTAAATAACACATTTGCAACACATAATAACAGCTTTTTAACATGCAATGGTGTGTAAAAAGGTAGGGGTTCTGTAATAACATAATAAGAGATCTATGGCATGTACTAGTTTGTGATTCCGTGGTGTGACAGGCAGGGGACGCACCAGGGGTACTGAGCTCTGTGCGTATGCTCCTCAGGTGACGCAGAGCCACAGAGCTGCACGGCTCAGGATCACTCAGATACCTGCTGAAGCTGTCACACACCTCCGCAAGCAGGCTGGCAGGAACGTGGTCTGACTGGTTACAGACAACCAGAGGGGGAGGAGGGGAGGAGGAGGAGGAGGGGAAGAGGGGAGGAGGAGGAGGAGGAGGAGGGGAAGAGGGGAAGAGGGGAGGAGGGGAAGAGGGGAGGAAGAGGAGGAGGACGGGAAGAGTGGAGGAGGAGGGGAGGAGGAGGAGGAGGAGGGGAAGAGGGGAGGAGGAGGAGGAGGAGGGGAAGAGGGGAGGAGGAGGAGGGGAAGAGGGGAGGAGGAGGGGAGGAGGAGGAGGAGGGGAAGAGGGGAGGAGGAGGAGGGGAAGAGGGGAGGAGGGGAAGAGGAGTTGGAGGGGAGGTGTAAGAGGAGGAAGATGAGGTGGAGGAGGAAAAAGGGGAGGTACAAGATTTTGAGTCAGGAGTGATTACAGACTGTTGACAGACCAGAGAATCAGCAGAGGTTAATGTAATGGAACACAATAATGCAAGCTGCATATCACAGCAAGCTAACCCTAACCTAACTCTAACCCAATAATGCAAGCTGCATATCACAGCAAGCTAACCCTAACCTAACTCTAACCCAATAATGCAAGCTGCATGTCACAGCAAGCTGCATGTCATGCAACAGAGAATCACTTTTATCCATGTCAGCATCTAAACACGGTACAAATACATTCCTACAGCGTTACAAGATCTTGTGATTTCTGTGTGTTTAGATATATTTGTGTGTGTGCGCGTGCGTGCGTGCATATGTATATGTGTGTCTGTGTGTAAGTGTATGTGTGTAAGTGTGTCTGTGTGTAAGTGTATGTGTGTAAGTGTGTCTGTGTGTAAGTGTATGAGTGTGTAAGTGTGATGGTGAGGAATGGGGACAAGAGGTGTGAGAGCTACAAAACAATGTAAACTCAATGTCCCTCCAGGTGTGATGGGATGAGGTGTGAAGGGATGAGGTGTGAAGGGATGAGGTGTGAAGGGATGAGGTATGAAGGGATGAGGTGTGAAGGGATGAGGTGTGAAGGGATGAGGTGTGATGGGATGAGGTGTGATGGGATGAGGTGTGAAGGGATGAGGTGTGAAGGGATGAGGTGTGATGGGATGAGGTGTGATGGGATGAGGTGAGCTGGTCATACCTGTAGGAGCTCGTAGTAGAGGGTGTGGAGCAGAGGGATCACATGATGTCGACAGTCTGACTCATTTTCTTTGACCTGTAAAAACAGGAGGAAGATGAGGAAGAGGAGGCAGGGGAGAATAGGAGGATTAGGATGAGGAATGGTAGGAGAAAGAGTTTGATTATGCAAAGTTAGACAGTATAGTTAATGTTTCCTCACACATGTGTGAGGAACAACTGTTCACATGTTCACTACCCACCTGGTCACTTAGTAACCACCCACCTGTTCATCCGGTAACCTGGTAACTACACACCTGGTAACCACATACCTGATCATCTGGTCTCTCCCCACCTGATCAACTAGTAACCTAGTAACCAGCTACCTGGTCACCTGACCACTCACCTTTTGCAGCTTGTCCACCAGAACACGGATCATAGGAACGCATGCTCGGCGTTCCAGGTTCTCATCCCACATCATCATCCCTAAAACAGACATCATCCCACATCATCATCCCTAAAACAGACATGTGGTTCTTCAATAATGATTAGAACAGGTGTTGCTACATGGTAGGTAAGGTAACATGAGTGTGAAGCGTGATGCGGTAGTAAAGCTTGCTGGTACCTTTATTGCAGAAGACGCCATCAGCCATGAGGACGTCCACCACCTCAGATCACTTCCACACACTCCTGAGGGTCAGAAGCACAGCCAACATCAGGGTGTGTGTGTGTGTGTGCGTGCATGCCTGCTCTTAAACTCTAAGCTTCGTACTCTGAAACTCTTAAGATCTATACTCTTAAACTCTTAAGATCTATAACTCTTAAAATCTACATGATTAAATCCTAAAGTTTTAAACCAACACTAACTTGTCAGCCAGCAGATGTCCTCTTCAGTATTCCAGAAGCCTCTCCTCTGCCAGTACACTCTCCTCACACTGATTCAAGCGGTCATCCCTGCCCACTTAGAAGGTGTTACAGTTAGCCCTGCCCCTAGAGGAAGCCTGTTGTGTTAAACCATGCCCCTTAGAAGGTGTCACCTAAACCTGGTCTAGAATCTGTATTGGTTTAATCCCCAACACATTAGAATGTTCTACTAGGCCCCGCCCCAAAGAGGTCTCCAAGTGTAAGCCCCGCCCCCTGAAGGAGTGCTTCCTGATCTGACTGAGATATGAGGAAGTTTCCTTCAAGTTCCAGGAACATGTTGATCATGATCAACTGTCAGGATGTAATGCAGTTTTGGCATTGCAACATAGTTGTCGTTCTTAGAGTGAGTCAGATGGCTGAGCGGTTAGGTAATCGGGCTAGTAATCTTAAGGTTGCCAGTTCGATTCTCGGCCGTGCCAAAATTACATTGTGTCCTTGGGCAAGGCACTTCACCCTACTTGCCTCGGGGGGAATGTCTTATTCTTTCAAGTTACAGTTTATCTAAATTGCTAAGACACATTTCTTGAATGTGCCAAACTCTAAACACACATCTTCATACTTACACTGTTTTGGCCAAACGATTGACTTTTGACCCACAATTAAATATTGTAGTCAAAACCATAATATCAGTCGTAGAAACCAAACTTTGCATTCAAAATACACACAAAACGCCCTTAAATACATTCAACCTTCTAAATACCCTTTACACACTGCTGGGAGGAATTGAAAACACTTTTATAAAAAGGTTTTCATGAACCATTGACTATAACGTGTCCCTGAATTTGTTTTATGTTCCACCTCATGAGTTTGACATGATGTAAATCATAAAACTCACAAATACTGCAATTGTCCTTCTTACAGGATGTTTATTTTCTATTTGCATTATACAACAATTGCATTTTGAGCTCTTGTTACTGTAGTGGTCGCAATATAAATGGTAGTACTGTTAGTCAACAACACAAATTCAGAAAACAAGGAAATAAACAAAGCATTTTTTCACTTGAGTAACACGGCTTGAGTACTCTACAGTACCGTTCATTCTGGGTCAGCATCCTATCTCTGACCAGGGTCAGGCCAGAGATTTTCCTCAACATCAAAGGCAATGTTTTCTCTAGCCAAACAGCGGGGGCAAAATGCCCATGAATGCCTGAGCCATCCATGACAAGACTCCACAGAAATGTCCCCACAAGCTTCTTCCACGGCTTGGAGAAGGTTGTTCTGTAAATAGGAATTTATGTCATAGTGTGGCCAAATCTCATTTGAGATTGTTGTTCTTCTTACTCTTCCTCTGCCTCTTCCTCTCCCTTGTCCACCTCCTCTCATTCTGACAGTTCGACCTCTTCCTCTGATATTTGCATCCATGATTTCAAAGTAAAGATGAGCTTACCTTTTTTTTTCATTCCAAACCCCTTATTGCTTGTTGAGTACTTTTGCTTGTTAGTACTTACACATGGATAATTGGTTGTTAAGGGTGTTTAAATTGTGCTGGTTTGAGTTTACTTATCAAACAGCAGTGTTTTCTAAATGACATAATGGTGACAATTGTGTCTTAAAGTGAGAGGTGTGTTTAGACTTTTGCAAAGAAATTGTCGTGATCAATACTGTAAACATTTTTACATTACTGTAAAAACTCTTACATTACATTTTATTATTCAGAAGACACTTTCGTCCAAAGAGACAAACAAATAGCACGTGTAGAAAGTAGGCCCTACAGATCAAATCAAGGATCAGAAGTGTATAGCTCTAAAAAAGTTTCTGTAGTCTTCATCCAGTCCTCAAACGTGAGGCCTTGTCCATATATTTAAACATTTAGTCATTTAGCAGACGCTCTTATCCAGAGAGACTTACAGTAAGTACAGGGACATTCCCCCCGAGGCATGTAGGGTGAAGTGCATTGCCCAAGGACACAACGTCATTTGGCACAGCCGGGAATCGAACCGGTAAAATTACGAGCCCGACTCCCTAACCGCTCGACCACCTGACTCCCTCTAACACCGGGCTCTAATGTGTAAAAACACACTGCTCTGTCTCCTTCTAAATCGTGATGTGTATAAGCAGCCGCGGGCGAGACTCGCCAGAAATACACTCACCAGGCTGTAAGCGAGAGTGTCTCTGACGACCCGACCACGCGATGGCGCTCCGGCATCATTTACGCACGAGCTTCTGAAGCTAGGACAAGTGATACTCCGCGGTGACGGCGATGCACAAAGTTTATTCCTGTAGTGGACAGAACGTGCACTTAGGAGATGACTATCGGTTCCTACGAGAACTGAAGGCCACTGATTAGTCTCCTCTGTTACCTTTGTTGGTTTGTAAACAGTCAGGTGACCTGAACAGTCAGGTGACCTGAATAAATTATGCTAGCATCTCGTTGGGTCGGAACGGAATAAATGTGTATCATGAATGAGATGCCCTTTCTTGCTGTATCCCACAAACCGAGCATAACTATTCCAGAACACGGCTAAACACTAAGTCTACCAGTACACATCCAGACCCTAACCTGTTACACAGTTATTACACCTGTTACAGCACTGTAGCTATGTTGGTCAAATGTAGGCTACTACATCATCACTAAACACCTTGTGCATTGGTTGAGTTAGGGTTCTGGTAACCTTCTAATGAGGAAACAAAAGATGCTGATGGTTCACAGTTAGAGCTCTGGCAAAGGGTGTAGCATTTCCAGAAATTTTGACCATTACATTTATTTTGGTTATTTTAGCTACTACTAGCTAATCAAAAGGGATCCTTCACTAAATAACTGAATTGAGACACTTGCGAACAGCTTTCTCATGCGACGTACAATTAGCGGAATATCACAACATTCCAACGCATCTTAATTAGTTTACCTCGCGAATCTAAAGAATCACGCAGGCGTGTGTCATTAAATTATTCTAACATAAAAAGGAATGGCTTTCGCTCTCTCTTGCTATTGGACTAAGGTAACGTTTGAACTACTTGTTATCTAGTTAAACTGCTCGGAAGCGAAACCAAACAGGAAAACACGCTGCCAATTTAGAAATAAAAAGAAATCTCTGAAATTGTGTTGATTGGAAGCCTGCCGATAGAGGTCGCTCTGCCATCCACTCAAGGGTTTTTTGTGAGAGCGTCTCCATAGCAGCCCGCCACCTCGAGCGCCCCCGGATAACTGGCTCGCTCTTGTCTGTCAAAGCAGAGCGCGCGGCAGACGGGGAACGGGACAGAGAGGTGTGGCGGAGAGGAAGACAGAGTGAGGGAAGTTGATAGAGAGGACCTTTTCATAACCTGTTTGTATTGAACTTCAGCTCAAACACCAGAGATTAACGGGAGTGTCTCGTGCGTAAAGACAGTAGTCGACTGGGGACTCGAGTTTTGCATCCAGGACAAGTCTACAGGCTCGGCTTTTGGAGTTGTCTTTTTTCATCACATAAGATAAAAACAGGTTGATCCATTACTATACACGGCTGCGCTTCTGCATGTGTTTACAGATTCTCACGTGCGTGGTTGATTTAACCTCAGGCCTATGTTTTCTTTTTTTAGTTTGTGAATTTGCGGGATAATTTTTGTTCTAGCCTACTTTAGGTGTGAATGCCATGCGTAAAACCGTGTATTTCTTCCAGTGTAACCTATTTGATTCAGTGGAGACTATTTCAGCATTTTAGATTAAAGCATCTTGAAATTGTTCAACTGTGTTAACGTTTTCTTTCTACTCATCTCCATGACTCAGTGCAGCGGACACCGAGAATCCCGGGTTACCATGACGCGGAATCTGGAGGTGTGGGTCACCGCGGTGGCCGCATGCCTACTAGCTGAGGGAGTGCTCGCAGGGTATGGCATGAGCATGTTCGCTGCACAATCCTCCCTTCCGGACCCCTGCTACGACGAGAATGGAAACCCCCGGAGATGTATCCCGGATTTTGTTAACTCTGCTTTCGGTAAGGACGTGCGCGTCTCCAGCACCTGTGGAACCCCGGCCACCCGGTACTGTGTCGTGAGCGAGACGGGAGAGGAGAGAACAAGGGATTGTCACACGTGCGACAGTGAGGATCCCAAAAAGGCTCACCCACCGGCGTATTTAACGGATCTTAACAACCCACACAATCTGACCTGTTGGCAATCTGAGAACTATGTACAATACCCGCTGAACGTCACGCTCGCGCTGTCTCTCGGGAAGAAGTTTGAGGTGACCTACGTCAGTCTGCAGTTCTGCTCCCCGCGCCCGGAGTCCATGGCCATCTTCAAATCCATGGACTACGGCAAGTCATGGGTTCCGTTCCAGTTCTACTCTACCCAGTGTAAGAAGATGTACGGCCGCCAGAACAAGGCAGCCATCACCAAGGTGAATGAGCAGGAGGCTATCTGCACAGACTCGCACACTGACATGCACCCTCTCACCGGCGGCCTCATCGCGTTCAGCACCCTGGACGGTAGGCCATCTGCGCACGACTTTGATAACTCCCCGGTGCTGCAAGACTGGGTCACGGCCACCGACATCAAGGTTATGTTCAGCCGGTTGCACACTTTCGGAGACGAGAATGAGGACGACTCAGAGCTGGCGCGCGATTCCTACTTCTACGCAGTGTCTGACCTGCAGGTTGGCGGACGGTGCAAATGTAACGGGCACGCCTCGAAGTGCGTGAAAGACCGGGATGGGAACTTGGTGTGTGAGTGCAAGCACAACACCGCGGGACCGGAGTGCGACAGGTGCAAGCCGTTCCATTACGACCGGCCGTGGCAGCGCGCGACGGCCAGAGAGGCCAACGAATGTGTTGGTAAGTCAACGGTGCTGTGTTTTTTCTGATTGAAATGATCGTGTAAATATTTTGCGTATTACATAATTGAAAACGTATCTGTTATTATCGCAACGTATTGCTTTCATCACCAAACTGAGCCTTTTAGGCCAAAGTTAAATCCAAATTCAATGAATGCAGTTTGCTGTTTCGCGGAAATCTCTCTCAATATTTTGTTTTAATTATTTATAAATAGCTAAATATCAGGTATAAATTATGTTTTATGAAATTAATGTCTTAGTCTTAGCAATTAAGCTACCTAAAATAAAATGTTTTTAAGTATTTTGTTAGATAAACTTTTCCTGGGTTGTTATGTGTAGGCAATATTATGTTGCCAAATTAGATCAAATATAAAACCAAAAACTACATAGAAAATAATGTTGCGATTTTGATCATCCTAGTTTAACTGAGACTGAGACTGGGCCGGTAGTTATGACACAGCTCCGACCCAAAACGAGACAAATAAATGCTACAGAATCAGATGTAAAAGGTAGCATGTTCGTTCCTAAATCTTTCATGAAACAGCCAGACAGAGAAAAAGAGACTAAATAGACAGAAATTGTAGTAATTGGGTGTGCTTTGCCTTCGGCAAGGGCTCAACCTTTGTTCTCTCACATATATATTATTGGGTGTGCTCAAGCCTTCGGCAAGAGCACAACCTTTGTTCTCTCACATATATATTATTGTGAGAATGCTGTTAAGCATTCTCACTATTGTTTTCCTGTTTCTCTTTATTATTATTATTATTATATCAACTTCTTAGTTCTTCCGCCGTTTTTGGGCCTTTAACTAGTTCTGCATACTTACACCGATTCCTACAATCTTTGTATCAAAACGTTCAGCTCCTTCAGGAGATGTTGGCTATGACTTTTGGTATTTCTCACTTTTATACTTTTTAAGACATTAAGGTTTTTGTGCAAATTATTCTCCCATTAAAAGTAATGGTAAATCCTTTCAAATCATTAAAAAGCTTCCTCCTCTTTCAAACGTAACTACTTCAGCATACTTTCAGCTAGAGACACCATTCAACCTTTAAAATGTTCACAAGACATTCAGCTATTCCCAAATGATTCAGCTTTTTCAAATATTCAGCCAATTTTGAATTATGACAGTTTGAAATACATTAAAATGTTTGCTCCTTCTTGATTTTTATGAATGAGAAGCAAGCAGAGTGGCACACTGCTGGCTGCTCTTTTTCTGATATTCAACTAAATTGTCAAACAAATTCCTCTAACGTTCATATAGTTTAACTTACAGAAACAAGTTATACCTTAAAATGTAGGAAGAATTGTCCTCTTTCAGCGAATGTAACTACTAAAGAGCTCACACTTACAGATTTTCAGCTATGAGCCTTGAAGCGAGAGCAGCCTTTCAAATTCTCTCACTAACTTCAATGGAGAGGTGGGTAAAATCCGTCAGAGAAAGCGAAAGAAAAAAGATTTTGAAACTGCCGGTAGAGTCGTATTTCTGACCGCACAGACATATAAAGGACATCTCTGGTTTCGGCAGAGTCTTGGGTCTTGGAAAATATTAAAATATAAATATTATATTTTGGATTGGACGTATAGTTTTGCGTCTAGGTTAACTTGTTTGAGGTGTGGATTCTAGCTACATTAGTTATTCTCTCTGCCCAGCTCGTTAGCGATCACAGCTGCTCCATCGCCGTGGCAACCAAACAAACACGCACCAGGAAAGCAAAAGGAACACGTTTTTGAAACTGCAGGTAGAGTAGTATTTCTGACTGCACAGACATATAAAGAATATCTCTGGTTTCGGCAGAGTCTTGGGTCTCGGAAAATATCCTTATTTTTTGGATTGGACGTACAGTTTTGCGTCTAGGTTAACTTGTTTGAGGTGTGGATTCTAGCTACATTTCTATTATTCTCTACCCTCAGCGCGTTAGCAATCATAGCTGCACCATCACCGTAACGACAGACACGCACCACTCAGTCTCTCACACAGGTGATTGGTGCGTTTACTTGACCATGAGAAACCCGATTACTAGCAATTGTCGGTTTATGCCAATTATAGATTACTCCGTTTAGATGTGTAATTAGTTATGCGATTACTCAATAAACGCGTCTACATGATTCTTTTTATTAATCGTTGTATGCTCCACGGACAAAACTTGCACCATCATCCTTCTGCAACAAAGTGTCGCCGTTTCTTCCTGTATCGGCTCTACTGCTGTATGTTTCATTCCATCAACACATTGAATCCTACTAAGAAAGCCGAGTAAACACACTCAATGTTAGGCTACATCTGCTACTGCTATTACTATCCCAACTATAATTTCAGCTGTTAAAACGATAATATTCTTGTTACGACTAGCTAGCCTAGGCCTACTTCTTCTTCTGTTTAACAGTTCAGCTTTCAGCTTCTCCCGCATTGTAGGCTATTTTAGCTCTTAGCTTTGTTAAGATGATGCAGTTCAGATTCCACACTGCCTCTTTTGTGTGACTCACACATTTTTGAAATTAATTTCAGCTTTCAGCTTGCGGGTATTTTCTCATTTCTCACTTTTATACTTTTTAAAATATGAAGGTTTTTGTGCAAATTATTCTCTCTTTAAAAGTAATGGTAAATCCTTTCAAATCATTGTTGGAATGCTGCTCCAGCCCCTTTCAAAAATACCTTTCGGTTGCTTTGAAGCTTCAGCTCATAACTTTCTACTAAATTTTAACTTTTCAGCTTTTTTAGCATGGTCAGCTATCCCCATTCAGGTTTTCAGCATTCTCACTACTGTTTCGCAGGAACAGCCTTTTCTAGTTATTATTCTTTTTGCCCCCCTAAAACTCAGTCAATATTTGGCCTACATAGACAACCTAGGTGTCAAAAGTTTCGTCTTGGTAGCGATTGAGTTGCTTCTATTGGGATTTACGTTCCGTTGCATGGTTTAGGCTCAAGTTACGTTTTTGTGGCGAAAAGTGAAGCTAACGGTGGCTAATTTGCTAGCCAAAGTCACTGACTTTACTAACGTCACTACGTCACTAACGTCACGAAAACACGCGTGACTACCTGTAGCAGAACATTCGTTTAGCATCTGTTAACTTGGGGGATAGCTAGGCTAACTATAGCTTTACTGCAAGGCAGCTGCAGAAACGCCACAAGTGAAGAGGCCAGGGTGATAACTATTTACTCATTGGGTGTGCTCAAGCCTTCGGCGAGAGCACAACCTTTGTTCTCTCACATATATATTATTATTATTATTTTTATTTCTTTTTGCCCCCCTAAAACTCAGTAAATACTTGGCCTACATAGACAACGTAGGTGTCAAAAGTTTCGTCTTGGTAGCGATTGAGTTGCTTCTATTGGAATTTACGTTCCGTTGCATGGTTTAAGCGTAAGTTAAGTTTTTGTGGCGAAAAGTGAAGCTAACGGTGGCTAATTTGCTAGCCACAGTCACTGACGTTACTAACGTCACTGCGTCACGAAAACACGCGTGACTACCTTTGCCAGAACATTCGTTTCACATCTGTTAACTTGGGGGATAGCTAGGCTAACTATAGCTTTACTGCAAGGCAGCTGCAGAAACGCCACAAGAAAAGAGGCCAGGGTGATAACTATTTACTCATTTTACTTTGTGATATGACACACAATTGTGATGTGTAATGTACAATATAAGCTGATATTATTAAGGAAGTACATCTACTTTCGGAAACAGTAGTCTACTATTTCACTGAAGTATTAGCATCATGACATTAGCCTGTGTTTCCCGGGCAACACATACTACAGTGGTCTATGATGTAGCGTTATCTGTTTTCAATCGTTAAAATAAACATTCCTCACATATACATTTTCGTTGTAGGATTTATTCTGACATTAGAAAACGATTTGTTGGTGAAATTACCATTACCTGTGGTTTCAAACCAGTGTAGCTCACTGCAACGCTGTAGCCTACTGTACCCGAGACTAGTGTGAGTAGCTAACAACAACTCCTCAGCTGTTTAAGTCAAACGGCAACAGAACATGTTCGGCACTCCCCTTACTCAAAAGTCTTTCAGTAGGGAAACTATCTGACTACTAACCTGAACTTCATTGCCACAGCCTAAACTTTGTCAATCTGTTCATGAAAATAATTAATTTCAGCCTAAACCGTACAACGGAACGTTTAATCGAATTCAACCAACGCAATCGCTATCAAGACGAACACAGCAGTAGTCTAGTACTGTACTGTAGTAGTAGAATTTACCGGGGCAGCTTCTCCACACAGGGCTATATCGCATTTTGAGTTGTTACTGACAATGATCGCTACCAGTGAGCTTTTTATGAATGAGCTATTTTCCACTAAATAAATGTCAAGCTTATTTACGTTTTTGGGGGCATATTTTCAGTTAGCAGATGGTACTATTTGAATCGCGATTCTATCTTCTGCCGGTAAAGTCGTAGAATAATCTTAAAAGGGGGTTCTTTATTAATGAATGAATGCAATATGAGTAGTCTAAATGCCTGAAAATATCACGAGAAGGGACAACTTAAAAGGACGTTTAAGTCATAGAGATTAGGTCCATTTGTACACCGGTCTGCCAAATGTATTCGTTTTGATTCAGCCTGTCAGCTGCCTCTTGCAGGGGAAATGAGAAGACATCATATTTCATTCTACACTTCACTCATATTTTGAGTTGTAAATGAGCAGCAAAAAAAAGATGCTTTTAAATCTATGTAATCTTTATAAATAATAAGTAGGCCCGATGCATTTTTATATAAAATATACAGACCCCTGTGCAACCGACGCAAGCAAGCACACCCTACAATTTCCCCAGAAATTGTATCCTCTCTAGTTTTACTTTGTGATATGACACACAATTGTGATGTGTAATGTACAATATAAGCTGATATTATTAAGGAAGTACATCTACTTTCGGAAACAGTAGTCTACTATTTCACTGAAGTATTAGCATCATGACATTAGCCTGTGTTGCCCGGGCAACACATACTACAGTGGTCTATGATGTAGCGTTATCTGTTTTCAATCGTTAAAATAAACGGCTCAAGAAAGACGCACTTGTTCCGGGAGTACAACAGTACTTAGGAACGGTTCGCTTGACCCGATGTTAGTTTCCTCAAGGATCACAATGACTCTTGCTTAGAGACTTGTTGCTTTTGTGGTTAGTGGTAACTGATTTAAATTTTTGTTCTCGCTGTGATATATTGTTTTATTACTGTTGCTTGCTTTTTTCCACAGGTACACTTGCACTTATAGCTGTTCATGTTGTTTAATTGTAACTTGTTTAACTACATGCTCTTATGGTTCTTCCCTTTGGCACTTACTTTGGTTGTTCACAATGTGTGCTTCATGTTTTGGCTACTCGCAATGTTTTTTGGCTATCTTGTTGTTATGATCAGTGACCTATGCACTTTGTAAAGCTCTCTCTTGGAAGTCGCTTTGGATAAAAGCGTCTGCTAAATGAATAAATGTAAATGTAAATGTAAACATTCGTCACATATACATTTTCGTTGTAGGATTTATTCTGACATTAGTAAATTATTTGTTGGTGAAATTACCATTACCTGTGGTTTCAAACCAGTGTACTGTAGCTCACTGCAACGCTGTAGCCTACGCTAGACACACTACAAAAACATCTACAGTACACAGCTGTTTAGGAAGTCAAACGGCGACAGAACATGTTCGGCACTCCCCTTACTTAAATCAAAAGTCTATCTAACTACTAACCTGAACTTCATTGCCACAGCCTAAACGTTGTCAATCTGTTCATGAAAATAAATAATTTCAGCCTAAACCGTACAACGGAACGTTAAATCCAATTCAACCAAGGCAATCGCTACCAAGACGAACACAGCAGTAGTCTAGTACTGTACCGTAGTAGTACAATTTACCGGGGCAGCTTTTCCACACAGGGCTATATCGCATTTTGCGTTGTTAATGACAATGATCGCTACCAGTGAGCTTTTTATGAATGAGCGATTTTCCACAAAATAAATGTCAAGCTTATTTACGTTTTGGGGGGCATATTTTCAGTTAGCAGATGGTACTGTTTGAATCGCGATTTCATCTTCTACTGCCGGGTAACGTCGTAGAATAATCTTCAAAGGGGGTTATTTATTAATGAATGAATGCAATGAGTAGGCTAAATGCCTGAAAATATCACGAGAAGGGAAAAACTTAAAATGACGTTTAAGTCATAGAGATTAGGTCAATTTTTACACCGGTCTGACAAATTTCTTTGTTTTGATTCAACGATGAGGCAGCCTCTTGCAGGGGAAATAAGAAGACATCTATTTCATTCTACACTTCACTCGTATTTTCAGTTGTAAATGAGCAGCAAAAAAAAAATGCTTTTAAATCTATGTAATCTTTATAAATAATAAGTATGCATTTTTATATAAAATATACAGAAATATCAGTTGTAAAAATGTCATTCAAAAACGGACCCCTGTGCAACCGACGCAAGCACACCCTACAATTTCCCCAGAAATGGTACCCTCTCTAGTTCTTTTTTGTTCTCTAATCGCACCCTGGTATGAATTGTAGATACTCAGTCAGACATACACAGTCAGACATTAGACTAAACAAAAAAACAAAACGGTATCATATTGTTGCTTTTTAATTACCTTTACTAAAAGTTGTTTTCAATTTAACCTGTTTTCAATTTAATCTGAAGACAGGCGTGACGTGACATCACCTGACTGGAGCCTGGCAAAGTCAGTTGTCACAAATCTTGAGTACATTTCTCTTGACTCTATAACTGTATCAGTATGTAGCCTGTGCTATGTTCGCCTGCTAAATAGTTTTGTCTGCAAGTTTTAAAACATAGTTTTTCATGTCTGGATTCATAATGAGCTCCGATGTTGATCCTTCGCGATCAGAAAGTGATCCTCTGGAAGAAGGAATTGAATCTGGTTTCTCTAAACACGCACGCACATGAAGCTACTCGTATCTCGTATGTGATTGGACGGGAGATGACGGTGTTCTTATTGATTATCTTTGTCACACAGAGAAAAAACTACTCCTCCACGTGGTGTCCGAGTTCAACTGAAACTGGAGAGAAAGGTTTCCTTTCTGTGGGGGTTAGGGTTAGGGCCTGTGGTGCTGACACTCTGCAGACGTGTGTATGTCTGCGTGTGTCTAGGTGTGTGTGAGTGCCAGGGGGTGTGTATGTGCATGTGTGTGCCTGTTTGTCTATGTGTGTGTGTGTGTGTGTGTATGTATGTGTGCTATCAATAGCAACAAACCACCCTAGAGACTGGGCTGGGTGGGGAGGGGTGGCAGGAGGGAGTAGAGTGGGAGAAGAGGCAGGGGGAGGAGAAGAGGAGTGGAGGGAGGAGAGGAGGGGTAGGAGAGATGGGGTTTGAGAGAAGGGAGGAAGGGGGAACGGAGGAGAAGGCAAGGCCCCTGACAGCACCATGGTATATTCAACCAAACAGAACGAGTGAACTAGCTGTTTCCCTCCTTCTCCTCACTCGCTCCCCCTCAGCTCACACAGAACAAAAGCTTGTCACTCGTGGCGTCCATCATGCCGTCAGTGGGGGTCTGGGGGGGGGGTTCCTGGTGGGTGGAGGGGGGCTTCTGGGGGGGGCACACAGGACAGAATGAGGAAAGGAGAGAAAATAGAGAGAGAGAGAGATAGAACGGGAAAGCGAAAAAGAGAGAGGGGAGTGACGAGAGAGATAGAGATAGAGAGAGGGAATAAAGGGGAGGGAGAGATGGAAGAAGAGAGAGAGGGTGAAAGGGGAGAAAGAGAGGGAGGGAGTGAAGGAGGGAGGGAGGGAGGCAGGGAAAGAGAGGTAGGGTAAAGGACGGGGAGGGAGAGGAGATGATGGAGGGAGGGAGGGATGGAGGGAGGGAGAGGTAGGGAAGAGGATGGAGGGAGGGAGGCAGGGAGGGAGGGAAGAGGATGGAGGGAGGGAGAGGTAGGGAAGAGGATGGAGGGAGGGAGGGAGGGAAGAGGATGGAGGGAGGGAGGGAAGAGGATGGACGGAGGGAGGGAGGGAGGGAAGAGGATGGAGGGAGGGATGGAGGGAGGGAGGGAGAGGTAGGTAAGAGGATGGAGCGAGGTAGGGAAGAGGAGGGAGGGATGGAGGGAGGGAGAGGTAGGTAAGAGGATGGAGGGAGGGAGGGAGGGAAGAGGATGGAGGGAGGGAGGGAGAGGTAGGGAAGAGGATGGAGGGAGGGAGAGGTAGGGAAGAGGATGGAGGGAGGGAGGCAGGGAGGGAGGGAAGAGGATGGAGGGAGGGAGAGGTAGGGAAGAGGATGGAGGGAGGGAGGGAAGAGGATGGAGGGAGGGAGGGAGGGAAGAGGATGGACGGAGGGAGGGAGGGAAGAGGATGGAGGGAGGGAGAGGTAGGTAAGAGGATGGAGGGAGGGAGGGAGGGAGGGAGGGAGAGGTAGGGAAGAGGAGGGAGGGATAGAGGGAGGGAGAGGTAGGTAAGAGGATGGAGGGAGGGAGGGAGGGAGGAAAGAGGATGGAGGGAGGGAGAGGTAGGTAAGAGGATGGAGGGAGGGATGGAGGGAGGGAGAGGTAGGTAAGAGGATGGAGGGACGGAGGGAGGGAGGGAGGGAGGGAGGAGGCTCAGTGTCGTGGCAGCAGGGCCACATTGTGCCTTTGCTGCTAATGATCGTTCTGTTTGACATTCCTCACAGCCTCTCAATTCAACACTTTAGAAACAGGAGAGAGGAGAAGCAGAGGAGAGATGAGAGAGTGGGAGGGAGACAGAGTGGGGGGGAGAGAGAGTGGGAGGGAGAGAGAGAGAGAGTGGGGGGGAGAGAGAGTGGGAGGGAGAGAGAGTGGGGGGGAGAGAGAGGGTAGCAGGAGAGAGAAAGAGAGAGGGAAAGAAAAATAGAGGGGGCGTGGAAGAAGAAAGAGACAGAAATGGTTTAATTCATTAGGAAACTTGCCTAACTGTTTTATTTTGGCAGCAAAGTATGCAGCAAACCTGCCATGACATTAGGACAACCAGTGGAACAAGGAACGTATTATACATAACTCCTAGCAAAAGTTTTTATTTGGTTTACTGAATTGACCTTTAGTAGGTGAGTGCACAGGATTGCATCTGTGCATCTGTACATGCATGTGCGTGTGTCAAGACATACATGGTTGTATGTGTATGTGTGTGTGTCTGATCATTTGTGGGTTGGGATGTGTCCATATGTGCATGCCTTGGTGTGTAAGTGGGCTGGGATGTGTCCATATGTGCATGCCTTGGTGTGTAAGTGGGCTGGGATGTGTCCATATGTGCATGCCTTGGTGTGTAAGTGGGCTGGGATGTGTCCATATGTGCATGCCTTGCTGCTAGCCATTTTGGTGCCCTAAGCATAATTCCTTTATGATTCCCCCCTCAAACCCACTCCCACCCAGAGAGTTGTTTTTGCCAGTTTAATTTTGTATTACCAAACATATAACTCAATACCAATAACACAATAGCAGCATCACAATGTAACACCTATTCAGAGGTGGTGGTTCTCTGCTGTGTATCTGTCCCTAAACTGCTGGTTGAGGGTGGTTGATCAGGGCTTGGTCCTGTTGTGGAGTCTACAGAGCTGCTGGTTGAGGGTGGTTGATCAGGGCTTGGTCCTGTTGTGGAGTCTACAGACCTGCTGGTTGAGGGTGGTTGATCAGGGCTTGGTCCTGTTGTGGAGTCTACAGAGCTGCTGGTTGAGGGTGGTTGATCAGGGCTTGGTCCTGTTGTGGAGTCTACAGAGCTGCTGGTTGAGGGTGGTTGATCAGGGCTCGGTCCTGTTGTGGAGTCTACAGACCTGCTGGTTGAGGGTGGTTGATCAGGGCTTGGTCCTGTTGTGGAGTCTACAGACCTGCTGGTTGAGGGTGGTTGATCAGGGCTTGGTCCTGTTGTGGAGTCTACAGACCTGCTGGCCAGCTGGGGCTGATGTGTGCCTGAACTGCTTGGAGATGGTTGCTCCTCCTTGTACTTCCTCTGGCCAGGTGCTCCTCCTTGTACTTCCTCTGGCCAGGTGCTCCTCCTTGTACTTCCTCTGGCCAGGTGCTCCTCCTTGTACTTCCTCTGGCCAGGTGCTCCTCCTTGTACTTCCTCTGGCCAGGTGCTCCTCCTTGTACTTCCTCTGGCCAGGTGCTCCTCCTTGTACTTCCTCTGGCCAGGTGCTCCTCCTTGTACTTCCTCTGGCCAGGTGCTCCTCCTTGTACTTCCTCTGGCCAGGTGCTCCTCCTTGTACTTCCTCTGGCCAGGTGCTCCTCCTTGTACTTCCTCTGGCCAGGTGCTCCTCCTTGTACTTCCTCTGGCCAGGTGCTCCTCCTTGAACTTCCTCTGGCCAGGTGCTCCTCCTTGTACTTCCTCTGGCCAGGTGCTCCTCCTTGTACTTCCTCTGGCCAGGTGCTCCTCCTTGTACTTCCTCTGGCCAGGTGCTCCTCCTTGTACTTCCTCTGGCCAGGTGCTCCTCCTTGTACTTCCTCTGGCCAGGTGCTCCTCCTTGTACTTCCTCTGGCCAGGTGCTCCTCCTTGTACTTCCTCTGGCCAGGTGCTCCTCCTTGTACTTCCTCTGGCCAGGTGCTCCTCCTTGTACTTCCTCTGGCCAGGTGCTCCTCCTTGTACTTCCTCTGGCCAGGTGCTCCTCCTTGTACTTCCTCTGGCCAGGTGCTCCTCCTTGTACTTCCTCTGGCCAGGTGCTCCTCCTTGTACTTCCTCTGGCCAGGTGCTCCTCCTTGTACTTCCTCTGGCCAGGTGCTCCTCCTTGTACTTCCTCTGGCCAGGTGCTCCTCCTTGTACTTCCTCTGGCCAGGTGCTCCTCCTTGTACTTCCTCTGGCCAGGTGCTCCTCCTTGTACTTCCTCTGGCCAGGTGCTCCTCCTTGTACTTCCTCTGGCCAGGTGCTCCTCCTTGTACTTCCTCTGGCCAGGTGCTCCTCCTTGTACGTATCTCAGTATTTGAACCTGCATTCATTTAGAAATACGAAGAAAAAGGATCAGTATAGAAAGAGACAAAATATTAAAACAAAGAATCTTATACCGAAAACATTATTAACATTTAAAACTGAGGAGCTCTCCACCTTTATTACTTAGGATATTCACAAACTATTTGATAAATCTAATATAAAACCATAATAGAATGTAAAGTAAAGTAACAGCTAGCTGGCTTCAGTTACTTGTAAAATGCATATATGTTTAACAGTAAAATCTCAATTTAGCTTGCACCTAAGTTATAACATATTTGAGTTTGCTAACATTAGCAATAACATCAGCTAGTTCGAGGTGTATGCATAGGCTAACCTTTACATTAGCAGCACATTTCCCGTATTTAAGAATGATTAAACATGGACTTACCTGCAAGTGATGCACGGGCACCATCTCGCAGTTTCTTCTTCTTTCTCTTCTCTGCTCCTGACTCCTGCCGTCGTTTCGAGGCCATTTTGACAGTTTTTCTCTTGTTATTGACAACCAATCCGTTTCACCATCCCCCAAGGTTAAGAGTCTGGGTGTCATCCTTGTACTTCCTCTGGCCAGGTGCTCCCACCCTGTCTAGGGGGGGCCCTGGGACCACCAGCCACCCCACACCTGTCTAGGGGGGGCCCTGGGACCACCAGCCACCCCCACACCTGTCTAGGGGGGGCCCTGGGACCACCAGACACCCCCACACCTGTCTAGGGGGGGCCCTGGGACCACCAGCCACCCCCACACCTGTCTCTAGGTTTAGCACACACCCTCCCTCACCCCCCACACCCGTCTCTGTAGCACACCCCCTCTTTCCCCCCCCCCCACATCTGTCTCTAGGTTTAGCACACAAAACATCAACACCCCAACGTGCTAACATCATGCTCTATGTCAACACCCCAACGTGCTAACATCATGCTCTATGTCAACACCCCAACGTGCTAACATCATGCAGACCTGCATTATACGGCCCGCAGCCCACACCCGGCCCGCGTGAGGTAAATAACAAATAAAAAATAGATAAATAAATGTGTTCAAAGAAAGGTTGATACAGAATGTAGAGTTTTTAACAACACATGGACTTCTAAGTATCTGATGGTTACTTGACTGATGCAGGGTGGGCGCAGGCTGCTGATGGTTACTTGACTGATGCAGGGTGGGCGCGGGATGCTGATGGTTACTTGACTGATGCAGGGTTGGCGCGGGCTGCTGATGGTTACTTGACTGATGCAGAGTGGGCGCGGGATGCTGATGGTTACTTGACTGATGCAGGGTGGGCGCGGGATGCTGATGGTTACTTGACTGATGCAGGGTGGGCGCGGGATGCTGATGGTTACTTGACTGATGCAGGGTGGGCGCGGGCTGCTGATGGTTACTTGACTGATGCAGGGTGGGCGCGGGCTGCTGATGGTTACTTGACTGATGCAGAGTGGGCTGCAGCCTCTCTCCCCCACTGCAGCCTCTCTCCCACTGCAGCCTCTCTCCCACTGCAGCCTCTCTCCCCCACTGCAGCCTCTCTCCCACTGCAGCCTCTCTCCCACTGCAGCCTCTCTCTCCCACTGCAGCCTCTCTCCCACTGCAGCCTCTCTCTCCAACTGCAGCCTCTCTCCCACTGCAGCCTCTCTCCCACTGCAGCCTCTCTCCCACTGCAGCCTCTCTCCCCCACTGCAGCCTCTCTCCCACTGCAGCCTCTCTCCCCCACTGCAGCCTCTCTCCCACTGCAGCCTCTCTCCCACTGCAGCCTCTCTCCCACTGCAGCCTCTCTCCCCCACTGCAGCCTCTCTCCCACTGCAGCCTCTCTCCCACTGCAGCCTCCAAGAAAAACAGCAGATTGTCTAAGAATTAGTGTGTGTGAAGCGTGTATGTGTGTGTGTATGAAGTGTGTATGTGAGTGTGTGTGTGTGTGTGTGTAAGTGTGTGCGTGTATGTGAGTGTGTGTGTGTATGTGAGTGTGTGTGTGTATGTAAGTGTGTGTGCGTATACTTAGCAGTGCGTTAAGCTGGGAACACAAGTCTCTGACTCCCGGTCCATCAGCACCGGATCACCTCAGGGCTGCGTCCTTTCTCCTCTGCTCTTCTCCCTGTACACCAACAGTTGCACCTCCAGTCATCCGTCCGTCAAACTCCTGAAGTTTGCAGACGACGGAGTGGAGTCAGTTGGCTGAGCGGTGAGGGAGTCGGGCTAATAATCCGAAGGTTGCCAGTTCGATTCCCGGTCATGCCAACTGACGTTGTGTCCTTGGGCAAGGCACTTCACCCTACTTGCCTCGGGGGAATGTCCCTGTACTTACTGTAAGTCGCTCTGGATAAGAGCGTCGACTAAAATGACTAAATGTATTGGGCTCATCTCTGGTGGAGACGAGTCTGACTATAGGTGGGAAGCGGCCAACCTGGTGACCTGGTGCAGCCAGAACAACTTAGAGCTCAATGCTCTTAAGACAGTGGAGATGGTTGTGGACTTCAGGAGGAACACAGCCCCACTCACCCCCATCACCCGGTGTGACTCCCCAGTCAACACGGTGGAGTCCTTCCGCTTCCTGGGCACTATCCTCTCCCAGGACCTCAAGTGGGAACTGAACATCAGCTCCCTCATCAAGAAAGCACAACAGAGGATGTACTTCCTTCGGCAGCTGAAGAAGTTCAACCTGCCAAAGACAATGATGGTGCACTTCTACTCAGCCATCATTGAGTCCATCCTCACCTCCTCCATCACCGTCTGGTACGCTGCTGCCACTGCCAAGGACAAGAGCAGACTGCAGCGTATCATCCGTACTGCTGAGAAGGTGATTGGCTGCAATCTGCCTACCCTCGAGGACCTGCACACCTCGAGGACCCTGAGGCGAGCGAGGAAGATTGTGGCCGACTCCTCCCACCCTGGACACTCCCTGTTTCAGTCACTCCCCTCCGGCAGAAGGCTGCGGTCTATCAGGACCAATACCTCACGCCACAAAAACAGTTTCTTCCCTTCCGCTGTTGGCCTCTTCAACAAGGCCAAGGGACCACACTGACTCAATGACTTCTTGCTTAAAACACTCTGCTTTTTGCACTGCATTACAACATGGTATCTTGTACATTTGTATTTTTTGTAATATTTGTATTTTTGTATTTTTATATTGTAATTTACGGCAACTTATATTTTATTGTATATTTAATTCTATTCTAATCCCACTTAGTACTGCTAGTTTATGTACCCTTAGTATAGTTAGTCCACATATTTAAATTTTAGGTATATGTTTATTGTATGCACCTTCCTGCCAAAGCAAATTCCTTGTCTGTGCAAACTTTCATGGCGAATAAATCCCTTTCTGATTCTGATTCTGATTCTTTGAGGCTTGTGGGAACGGAAGTTTCTAGTGTGACATTACAAGAGGTCAAAGTTCAACTGCATCAGCAGGTGCAGGAGGGGAGGGCAGGAGAGGAGGAAGATTGAGGTTGTGGGTGTAGCTCAGTGGGAGGGCATTGGACCACAGATCAAGAGATTGCAGGTTGAAATGACCCTGGATAAAACAGTCTGCTAAATGAACACATCATTATTATATTGGAGGAGGGAGTGGTTTGTGATGACAGACATGAACCTCACCTTCCCCAATCTCCTCCCCCCTTCGTCCTCTTAACGTCTCCCTCCCCCCTTTCCCTTCCTAATCTTGTCCCCTCTCTCCCCTCCTCCCCTCTTTCTCCCCTCCTCCCCTAACCTTAACCCTCTCTCCCCTCTCTCCCCCAAGCCTGCCACTGTAACCTCCATGCCCGCCGATGTCGGTTCAACATGGAGCTGTTTAAACTGTCCGGGCGGCGCAGTGGAGGGGTGTGTCTGAACTGTCGTCACAACACGGCTGGGCGGCACTGCCACTACTGCAGGGAAGGTTTCTACAGAGACCTGACCAAGGCTATCTCCCACAGGAGAGCCTGCAAAGGTACACACACATACTGCTAGCATAAGTTTGAGCACATACTCTTGGTCCTGGTCCTGGTCATGGTCCTCGTTATGGTGCTAGTTCTGGTTTAGACCAGATTGCTTGTGACTGTTTTCCCCCAGCATGTGACTGCCACCCGGTGGGGGCTGCAGGGAAGACGTGTAACCAGACGACCGGCCAGTGTCCCTGCAAGGACGGTGTGACGGGCATCACCTGCAACCGCTGTGCTAAAGGCTACCAGCAGAGCCGCTCCCCTATCGCCCCCTGCATCAGTAGGTACCTCCCTCCCCTCTTCACTTTCCTCCTCCTCCTCCCCCTCCTCCACCTTAGTGTAGCGCTAGCAGGCTAACAGTGCTGGCAGGAACAGATAAGATTACACTCTGAGATGTGTTAGCGTAGTGTAGCATAGCGACTAGCAGGCTAACAGTGCTGGCTGGCAGGAACAGATAAGATTACACAGACAACTGCTGCTGTCGTCACAAGAGCGATGTACAGTGCTGAACTACCTCAGCATGTAACATGTTTGATAAAGGCTTGTTTGAAGACTGAGGTCTGGAAACCATAGCGACAAGTCTGGCTTGCAGCTACTAAGATGAAACAGACCTGGGAACATTTACATTTGATATTTTATCATTCATGAACACATTAGAAAAGGCAAAGGGAGAGAGAAGACCATCTCAATATCTTGATATTAAATCTGATTTAGCCCAGCCCTGACACAAACACTCTTTCTCTATCTCTCTCCCTTCAATCAAATCCAATTTAATTTGTATAGCCCTTTATACTAACAATGTCACACAGGGCTTCAATATGCCCATAGAACTGCACCTAATCCAACCTAAAACACTCAAGGAAGACAAGGAAAAACTCCCAGAAAAACGCAAAAAAAGCGCTCCACTCCTGCAGAGACGGTCGGTGACACAGAGAGGTGCAGACCAGAGGCTGAACAAGAGTAGAGATAAAACAAAACATTGAACCACAGACGTATTTCCCCCTCTCTCTCCTGAGTGTGTATGTGTCTGTATCTACTGATGAAGCAAGTTGATGGGGGGATCAGGGTGTCTTGGAGGCCCGTGTGGACTGTGGAGGGCCGTGTGGACTGTGAGGCCCGTGTGGACTGTGGAGGGCCGTGTGGACTGTGGAGGCCCGTGTGGACTGTGGAGGGGCGTGTGGACTGTGGAGGGCCGTGTGGACTGTGGAGGGCCGTGTGGACTGTGGAGGGGCGTGTGGACTGTGGAGGGGCGTGTGGACTGTGGAGGGCCGTGTGGACTGTGGAGGCCCGTGTGGACTGTGGAGGGCCGTGTGGACTGTGGAGGGGCGTGTGGACTGTGGAGGGGCGTGTGGACTGTGGAGGGCCGTGTGGACTGTGGAGGCCGTGTGGACTGTGGAGGGCCGTGTGGACTGTGGAGGCCCGTGTGGACTGTGGAGGGCCGTGTGGACTGTGGAGGGCCGTGTGGACTGTGGAGGGCCGTGTGGACTGTGGAGGGCCGTGTGGACTGTGGAGGGGCGTGTGGACTGTGGAGGGCCGTGTGGACTGTGGAGGGCCGTGTGGACTGTGGAGGCCGTGTGGACTGTGGAGGCCCGTGTGGACTGTGGAGGGGCGTGTGGACTGTGGAGGCCCGTGTGGACTGTGGAGGGGCGTGTGGACTGTGGAGGGGCGTGTGGACTGTGGAGGCCCGTGTGGACTGTGGAGGCCCGTGTGGACTGTGGAGGGCCGTGTGGACTGTGGAGGGGCGTGTGGACTGTGGAGGGGCGTGTGGACTGTGGAGGGCCGTGTGGACTGTGGAGGCCCGTGTGGACTGTGGAGGGCCGTGTGGACTGTTGGAGGCCCGTGTGGACTGTGGAGGGCCGTGTGGACTGTGGAGGGCCGTGTGGACTGTGGAGGGCCGTGTGGACTGTGGAGGGCCGTGTGACTGTGGAGGGGCGTGTGGACTGTGGAGGGCCGTGTGGACTGTGGAGGGCCGTGTGGACTGTGGAGGGCCGTGTGGACTGTGGAGGGCCGTGTGGACTGTGGAGGCCCCGTGTGGACTGTGGAGGGGCGTGTGGACTGTGGAGGCCGTGTGGACTGTGGAGGGGCGTGTGGACTGTGGAGGGGCGTGTGGACTGTGGAGGCCCGTGTGGACTGTGGAGGGCCGTGTGGACTGTGGAGGGCCGTGTGGACTGTGGAGGCCCGTGTGGACTGTGGAGGGCCGTGTGGACTGTGGAGGGCCGTGTGGACTGTGGAGGGCCGTGTGGACTGTGGAGGGCGTGTGGACTGTGGAGGGCCGTGTGGACTGTGGAGGGGCGTGTGGACTGTGGAGGGCCGTGTGGACTGTGGAGGGGCGTGTGGACTGTGGAGGGCCGTGTGGACTGTGGAGGGCCGTGTGGACTGTGGAGGGCCGTGTGGACTGTGGAGGGCGTGTGGACTGTGGAGGCCCGTGTGGACTGTGAGGGGCGTGTGGACTGTGGAGGCCCGTGTGGACTGTGGAGGGGCGTGTGGACTGTGGAGGGGGCGTGTGGACTGTGGAGGCCCGTGTGGACTGTGGAGGGCCGTGTGGACTGTGGAGGGCCGTTGTGGACTGTGGAGGGGCCGTGTGGACTGTGGAGGGCCGTGTGGACTGTGGAGGGGCGTGTGGACTGTGGAGGCCCGTGTGGACTGTGGAGGGGCGTGTGGACTGTGGAGGGCCGTGTGGACTGTGGAGGCCGTGTGGACTGTGGAGGGCCGTGTGGACTGTGGAGGGGCGTGTGGACTGTGGAGGGCCGTGTGGACTGTGGAGGGCCGTGTGGACTGTGGAGGGGCGTGTGGACTGTGGAGGGGCGTGTGGACTGTGGAGGGGCGTGTGGACTGTGGAGGGCCGTGTGGACTGTGGAGGGCCGTGTGGACTGTGGAGGGGCGTGTGGACTGTGGAGGGCCGTGTGGACTGTGGAGGGGCGTGTGGACTGTGGAGGGCCGTGTGGACTGTGGAGGGGCGTGTGGACTGTGGAGGGCCGTGTGGACTGTGGAGGGGCGTGTGGACTGTTGAGGCCCGTGTGGACTGTTGAGGCCCGTGTGGACTGTGGAGGGGCGTGTGGACTGTGGAGGCCCGTGTGGACTGTGGAGGGGCGTGTGGACTGTGGAGTTTGTGTGGGGTGGGGTGCATGTTTTTATAACACAAAAACATTGTTTTAGAGGTGAGTGTCTCAGTAAAGAGCATCAAAAGTCAAAAGTCTCTCTGCCCGTCTCTCTCCCCTCTCCCCCCTGTCTTTCCCTTCCTCTCTATCTCTCTCCCTTCCCCCTCTCCCCCCCCCTCTCCCTCCCCCTCTCCCCCCCTCCCTTCTGTCTCCCCCAGAGATCCCAGTGGTGTCTCCTACATCTACCTACTCCAGCTCAGAGGAGACTTCAGGTTAGACTTGCTGAT